>NC_089806.1:46018091-46037673 GCF_029633855.1 Hoplias malabaricus | reverse complement strand
TGTCTGTGATGTCACAAATGGGCTCAGTGTCTGTGCAGGAAGTGTATGATGTGATGAGTGAAAATAAGAGAATATTTCTATTATAAAAGTCCCTATGAATGATTGATGGACGTACCCTGGGACGCTGGGAACCACCAGAGGACGTTCAGGCTTCGGGATCCACGCAGGGACAGCGCCCCCTGCTGGACCCAAACACACCACTTAGAGGAGGATGAGGAGGTCTCCCAGTCGAGTTCTGACCCAGACCCGCTGAGCTTCGGTGGATCTGTGAGTTCAGGACTGGGCTCAGAACATTACACACAAAAACAATCACATCAGAGCCTTGTGTTTTATCCGTTTATTTCGTCCATGTAACAAAAATATTATTCAGAAACTAAACGAGTGAATCTGCTCAGCAGGAATCACCAGAACCGTCCGATCAACACCGAAGATCAGACACAGGAACAAGCATCAGACTTTAACACTTAAAGTTATAAAATAACAATAACAACAATAATAATAATAACAATAATAACAATAATAATTGTGCAAGGTGCCAGTAAAAATCACCAAACATTCAGTACGAGTGTTTAAAACAACGCCAGCGTTCAGTAAACATGAGCCCAGCAGAGGGCGCCACCTGGTGGCTGTCAGGATACTCTGAGTGTATGAGGATTTACATCCGCCTCAAACTGTAAACAAACAAACTACAGGAAGTACAGCTGTAAACTGCTTCGGATTGAATTACAGCCCTGTTTTACGCATTTTACTTTCCATTCCTTGTTTTTTGTCCTTTCCTATTCCACGTTAAAAACGTTTACACGTGATGTAACATGTAAAATACACACAGGACCGTGTAAAAGTTATAGACACCTGAGAGAGTGAGAGTTATCGGAGCTGTAAGACTTTATTCACTCAAACAAACAGCTCCCAACCCCCTGTATCTCTATAAATACCATCATCATCATCATCATCATCAGGTGCCTAAGACTTAGACGCAGTGCCGTACGTAGAGTATGTTTAAGTATCGTGATGTGTGATGTGCCCGCTCTGAGCCGGCTGTGTGTGTGCGCTGTGTGTGTGTGTGTGTCCATCCTCCAGGAGGCGGAGCTCTGAGCTGTCAATCAAAGCCTCCTTACTGTCTACATCACCCAATCAGCCTCCAGCGCCCCCCGAGGGTGGAGAGACCAACGAGTTACTGGTTTGGTTTTCAGCTGAAGAAGTAAAGGCCGTGTCTCACGTCACTGAACAGAGACACGTCCCGCTTTGGGACGTCAGGAAGACTCTGATTTCTTTAAAGCATTGGGGGGGGGGGTATAAATAAATACTCTGCAACATCAAGTGAAAGTCTGTGGTTAAGTTCAGCGTCTGAAAACGCAGCAGAGACAAAGACAAAGACAAAAAAACAGTTCAGTTCGGGTTAAAATCGTTGGCGAAGCGTCCTGGTGTCCCCCAGAGGAGGGGAACAGGGCGATGTCCCGTGTGGTCGGGCTCAGTCTCACACTGAATCTGGACGCTACGACTTTCTCAGGGCGGGAGAAACTGAGATCTCTTCTTTCTCTCTGAGACAAAGTAGGAAAGGCACTTGTGGATAAGTCTGAACCGTGCCCAGTCCGTCTGGGGCTCCTGCTTCTTTCTCAGGGGTCTCCTCTCTCTCTCGGGGGGTGGTGGTCTCCGTCCTGAGTAAACCTGCAGAACCTCCTCCTCTGTGAATAAACACAGTCTCCAGAGCTGTGAGAGTCCGCTCTGTGCTCCGAGCGCTGCTGGAGGGGGCTCAGCTGTCGGTGGCTGTGTGTGTGGAGGAGGTGGGGTCTCCTCTTTAGGGGCTCTCCGCTCTCTCGGGGGTCTTGACGCTGGTGGTCCGGACGATGCAGGTGGGGCGGTGGAGGTTGAGCATAAGAACGAGATGCTGTTTCTCCTGCTTCAGAGACTCGATCTGAGCCTTCAGCTCCCGGTTCAGCACCTCCAGCCTCTCAGACTCCTGCAGAGAGAGAGAGAGAAGACAGACCCGGGCTTAATCTCTTACAGTAACCACCCTCCACATCCTTCTCAGACGTTCAAGGCCTCAGAGACAGAGACGGACTAATCACACTCTTCCAGAAGCAGAGCTACTGTGGGTTAAAGGTGCGGTCAGTCATTTCTGAGATGAACCAAACTGCTCTGTTGTCCTTGAACGAACCAGTTTATGCACCACAGAGTGGGCCACCACACGGAGGATGACAATGTTAGTGTTACAGCAGTGTTCCTACCCTCCTAGGGAAGTTACATAGTGCGGTTTCTGGAGTGCTGAGCCTGGAGTAGTCTCTATTCTCCCTGTTACAGCTCAGTGATGCTGAAGTTGATGCTAACTTTACGGTACAAACATTCCATACTGTCCCTTTAAGCGGCTTCTCCAGTTATGTAACAGTGTCAGACATTTTTATCCGAACCTTGTGCTGCTGTTTAACACCAGTGAGGTACAGAGACAGAAACTCACCTTCTGCAGGAAGTCTGTCCTCTCCTTTTTCTTGTTCCGACAGCGAGCCGCTGCCACTTTGTTTTTCTCTCTCCTCCTCTTCCTCCTCTCGTCTTCATCGCCCACCTGCATCACAAAGGAAGGTCAGTAAAAACACGCCCTCCAGGTGAGCTCCTCCAGAACCGTGAGCGGCGGGGGAGGCGTGGAACAGTCACGGCTGCTTTTCTGAGCAGACTTCAGTTCAGAAGGAAAAGAGCTGCCGTCGTTTCTGTAAACGCCTGTGGAGTTCTATATCCCGCCGCTAGAGGTCGCCCTTGTCTTAATAAAGAGCCAGAGTGGGTCACTAACACGGCTCTTTTTTTTGCTCTTGGGTGCCTAAGGTGGTGTCCAGCAGGGGGCGCTGCTGAGCACCTGCGACTGCGCTTTTACTACAAACTAAGGCTTGTGTCGTTGCTGTTTTTATTATAGTTTTTTGTTGTTGTTCACAGCAGATCTTTCTACAGTCCTCCATTCCACATTAAATAAAAATATAAACTGTGCTGAAACGTTTATGAATCTATTCTAAAAAGAGCTGTTTAAATGAGATTAGGGTGGCGCCCTACACTGACTGCCTGGATGTGATTTAAGGTGGAACCGGGCGGTTCTCTGGGCCTCACCTCGCTCTGCAGGACGGTGAACGGTCTCTTGCTCGGATACTGGGGCTCCTCCGAGGGTCGGACGCAGAACATTTGGGAAAGTTTGAGGGTCTGGGTGAGCGAGGAGGATGGGAACACTGCCGTAGAGAAACCGGGCAGAGAGCTGTCGGGCAGCATCGGGTCAGGCATCTGGGCGGGCATCATTACTGTCCAACTGTGGAGACAGACACACAGGGAGAGACTTTAATTTACACTCGCCTTCATGGCAACAGAGAGAGAGAGAGAGAGAGAGAGAGAGAGGGAGAGAGAGAGAGAATGAGGAACCATCATGTTTCTCTACTGACTGAACCTGCTGAAGGCCACAAAACCAAACACACTCATGTGAAGTGACCTTGGGTGTGAGAAGTGTTTTAAACAGAGTGTATCACTTGTTGTGGTTGTTGTTGTTAACGCTACTTTTTTTTAAAATTCTGTTCTGCTTCTAAACATTACATTAAAGCATTAAACTGCAGTTCAGTCACTGTTCCATTTTCTCTTTGTTTGTGTGTAAGTCTCTGTCTGGAGGTCAATCCACATCTGAATTCAGAACGACAGGAGACAGTGTGAATGCAATTAAAATAAACTATCAGCAGTTACTGTAACTGCTGTATTACTTGCGTATTTACAGCATCAATGTGCACAACACTGTTCAGAGCTCAGACCACAGACTTTACTTGGGTTCCAAAAGAAACATTATGATGATTATTCATTTTTTAACATCAGGACAATGACAAATCAGCAGCAACATTACTATCAGTATTTACTTTGTATTTACTGTGTATTTACGGTGCATTTACTGTGTATTTACGATGTATTTACTGTGTTTTTACGGTAAATTTACTGTGTATTTACGGTGCATTTACAGTAAATTTACTGTGTATTTACGATAAATTTACTGTGTATTTACTGTGTTTTTACAGTAAATTTACTGTGTATTTACGGTGTATTTACGGTGCATTTACTGTGTATTTACTGTGTATTTACTGTGTTTTTACGGTAAATTTACTGTGTATTTACGGTGTATTTACTGTGTATTTACGGTATATTTACTGTGTATTTACGATAAATTTACTGTGTATTTACGGTATATTTACTGTGTATTTACGGTATATTTACTGTGTTTTTACGGTAAATTTACTGTGTATTTACGGTGCATTTACTGTGTATTTACAGTAAATTTACTGTGTATATACTGTGTATTTACAGTAAATTTACTGTGTATTTACGGTGCATTTACTGTGTATTTACGATAAATTTACTGTGTATTTACTGTGTATTTACAGTAAATTTACTGTGTATTTACGGTGTATTTACTGTGTAATTACGGTAAATTTACTGTGTATTTACTGTGTATTTACGGTGTATTTACTGTGTATTTTACGATAAATTTACTGTGTATTTACGGTGCATTTATTGTGTTATTACAGTAAATTTACTGTGTATTTACGGTGCATTTACTGTGTATTTACTGTGTAGTTACGATAAATTTACTGTGTATTTACTGTGTATTTACAATAAATTTACTGTGTATTTACTGTGTATTTACAGTAAATTTACTGTGTATTTACGGTGCATTTACTGTGTATTTACAGTAAATTTACTGTGTATTTACGGTGTATTTACTGTGTAATTACGGTAAATTTACTGTGTATTTACGGTAAATTTACTGTGTATTTACGGTAAATTTACTGTGTATTTACTGTGTATTTACGATAAATTTACTGTGTATTTACTGTGTATTTACTGTGTATTTACAGTAAATTTACGGTGTATTTACGGTGCATTTACTGTGTAATTATGGTAAATTTACTGTGTATTTACGGTGCATTTACGGTGTAATTACGGTAAATTACTGTGTATTTACAGTGCATTTACTGTGTATTTACTGTGTATTTACGGTAAATTTACTGTGTATTTACTGTGTATTTACGGTGTATTTACTGTGTATTTACGGTAAATTTACTGTGTATTTACTGTGTATTTACGGTGCATTTACGGTGTAATTACGGTAAATTACTGTGTATTTACAGTGCATTTACTGTGTATTTACTGTGTATTTATGGTAAATTTACTGTGTATTTACTGTGTATTTACGGTGTATTTACTGTGTATTTACTGTGTATTTACTGTGTATTTACGGTAAATTTACTGTGTGTTTACTGTGTATTTACTGTGTATTTACGGTGTATTTACTGTGTATTTACTGTGTATTTACGGTAAATTTACTGTGTATTTACGGTGCATTTACGGTGTAATTACGGTAAATTACTGTGTATTTACAGTGCATTTACTGTGTATTTACTGTGTATTTACGGTAAATTTACTGTGTATTTACTGTGTATTTACTGTGTATTTACGGTGTATTTACTGTGTATTTACTGTGTATTTACGGTGTATTTACTGTGTATTTACTGTGTATTTACTGTGTATTTACGGTAAATTTACTGTGTGTTTACTGTGTATTTACGGTGTAATTACGGTAAATTACTGTGTATTTACAGTGCATTTACTGTGTATTTACTGTGTATTTACGGTAAATTTACTGTGTATTTACTGTGTATTTACTGTGTATTTACGGTGTATTTACTGTGTATTTACTGTGTATTTACGGTAAATTTACTGTGTGTTTACTGTGTATTTACGGTGTAATTACGGTAAATTACTGTGTATTTACAGTGCATTTACTGTGTATTTACTGTGTATTTACGGTAAATTTACTGTGTATTTACTGTGTATTTACGGTAAATTTACTGTGTGTTTACTGTGTATTTACTGTGTATTTACGGTAAATTTACTGTGTGTTTACTGTGTGTTTACTGTGTATTTACGGTAAATTTACTGTGTGTTTACTGTGTATTTACGGTAAATTTACTGTGTGTTTACTGTGTATTTACGGTGTAATTACGGTAAATTACTGTGTATTTACAGTGCATTTACTGTGTATTTACTGTGTATTTACGGTAAATTTACTGTGTATTTACTGTGTATTTACGGTAAATTTACTGTGTGTTTACTGTGTATTTACTGTGTATTTACGGTAAATTTACTGTGTGTTTACTGTGTGTTTACTGTGTATTTACGGTAAATTTACTGTGTGTTTACTGTGTATTTACGGTGTTTACTGTGTCTGTGCTTACTCTAATCAGAGGAACTGAGTGTGTGCTTCAACAGAAACAGAGCGCGCACGACTCAGAGTGAAGTTATAAACCTCTACAAACTGAAACTCCAAAAGTCAGCCCTGAGCTCAGGCTCTAAACACGGTGCTGTGCAAATGAACGGAGCAAAGTTTACAACGATTTCACTTAAAAACAATAAATAAAATCAATAACATTGACTTAAAAAAAACCCTAAGAATCATAATATACGACTTTTATGACGTGAAAGTTCAGCTGTGAATTTCAGGCTGTAAATCTGGTGAAGTTCAGTGGAGAAAGTCGCAGGAGTGTGATGAGTTTGCGTTGGTGCAGAAATAAAGGAGACTGTGAGTTTAAAGGAGAAATAAATAAAAACGAGAAAGTAAATAAAGCGCTTACCGAGCTCTGCTTCACTCCGTCACGCGCTCTCCGTCCCGAGGCTCGTGCCACTGTTGTGAACGGAGTTGCATCAGCGCCTTCTTATACTTTCCGAAGCGCTGACGTCGTGACGTCACTGGTCGAGGGTGTCGCCCAATAACCGATCTGGAGCCCTAACAAGGACACCTCACTGTTTACTTCAGGTTTCAAACTTAAATTTAAAAAACCGTGCGATTAAACATTAAACATTGCGTCACGAATATAATTGTGTTTTTGTTTAATTGTAATTATTACTAAAAATTAATTAATAAACACGATAAAACCAGGATAAATAGCACGCTAACTGAGGGATAGAATTAAATGCTTGCTGATATTTTACTCAAACATTAATCATTTAAATAAATTGTGTGTTTTAAGTCTGTTATTAAGGGGAAATGTTTTGATTGGATATTAATATATAAATTTAAATAAGATACAGAAAATATACACCTCTACTTTTCTCGTGATATTAAGAAAATTAGGGTCCTGTGCAAGTAATAAAATATTTGTTAAAGTGTTTAAATTAATGTGACAGGCCAAAGTACTTATTTCTGTGTTCTGCGTAACTCCTTTAATGTAGTAATACTTTATTAAAACGTTATGAATCCTCTGTTCGTGTGTTATAGCTTTGTATCTAAAATCATATGAACACACGCTGACAGAAAATGGCTGTGTTCTGTGTCTTTTATTTTGTAACGTTCCTCAACGGTCTGGGAGCTTTAAATAAATCTAAACTCTCTGGGTTCTCCTTTGGGGTTCTTAGAAGCAGAATGCTAGGGTTCACGAGGTTCTAGAGCTTCTCGACACTCTGCAGCCTCCCTCCCTCCTCCTAGGGCACGACAGCGCACGGAGGGGAACGCGCCCTCACGCCGAAACGGAACCCCATGCCGAGGCCACGCCCCCAGCAACCAAACCATAGCAACCAGCAACATAACAAACGCAGCCATAACAACAACAACCGCGGAGCACCAGCCCAGAGGAGTTTCTACTCGCGCCTCCCGCCGCCCGCGCACCCGGGAATCCCTCCACAGAGCGCGCGAATTTCCTGAAACCAAAAAAAATGTAAACAAGGCTTTAATCTGCATCGTTTAGCGTTTAAACAGAGTTCTCAGGAGCTATTATTAGAACTGATCTTAAGAGAACAATAAAAGCACTAGAAATCACAAGAAAGAACCATTATAAACTACTGAAATCCACAGACGTATCAGAGATTACACAGTAAATTCACTAGTGTTAAATCAGCACTGCTAGCGTAAATATGTAACACCAATAGAGTTGATTTAACACTGGAGAATTTACTGTGTGGTGAAAAGTTCTAGAACCATTACTGACTACTGAAAAACTATTAGTAACTACTAGAATAAGTAACATTAATATTTGAAAACCACCAGAAACATTGTGCAATTGTGGAACATGTAGAAAGTTCTAGAAAAATCTAGAATACATAACATTTTTATGAACCAGTTAAAAACACTGGGCATGACTTTTGTCCTTGTGAAAATGACGTGTGTGGCACTGCCCAACCACCCTGCCCCCACCCACCACGCACACACACACACACACACACACACACACACATATCCAGAGAGAGAGACTTCCTCTGTTTGTGTCTGTGAAACAACCACACAGACGTTAATCACTCATTGTTTCGCCGTCACTGAGATTAAACCTCTCAGAATTTTCCCCACGTCATTCCTGAAAAACCAAGAAGTCCTATTCGTAAAATCTTAAATCCCTGAAGTAAAAATATGAGGCGTGATAGCAGAGTGGTTTAACCAGCACAATGGTGGTTACACTGTGGAAACAGATCACTCTCTAGTAACTCCTTGTTGTTCTGCTGTAATTGTGATTTTTGTTGATTTTTTACAGTACTGTAATCACTGTAGTTTTTGTTTTTTGTAACATGAAGTGTGGAGGTAAACTGCTAGCGCTCATGCTACAGAGGTTGGGAGTACCTTAGCTAGCAAACATTAACATGCTAGCTAACCCATTAAACATTAGCTAGCTAACCCAAGCATAGCACACATAGGAGGCGCAGATGGGCACACCCCATGTTGTTTAATCTGCACATTTTAATACTAAAGTTAATGAAACTGAGGACAGACAAAAGCTCAGGTGAAGAAACAGTGGTCAGAATGACGCTCGGACGCGCGAGTGCTTTTCTGACTGCTTTTCTGTGGTTTTCTGCTGTGGTGAGCCCTGTATTTTGTATTTTGTTATTTTTCACTGTTGTGTAATGGTGAATGTTAAGCTCCTGTAGAGTCCTGAGCAGGAAGCGAGATTTCTGCGGGAGCGCTGGACTAGCGCAGTTTGAGGAAGTTTTAAATCTGTGTTTGGACTCTGACGCTGGAACAGACCAGAGACTGATGAATAATCTCTGAGTATTTCAACATCATTCAGACCTGAATATTATTAGAACTGTGTTCTGCATCGTTTTTAACACAAATTAAGATTTTCCAGCCTCTTTCTCCTAAATCTGGAAGATGGATATTACTTTTTGACGTTAGCCGCCAGTGATGAATGGAAATGGCGCTGTTTTTTCCTGATGTTTCATGTGTTTAATCTTAAACATGTTCCAAGTCCGGAAATAAACGTCCACAAATAAATCTACAGAAATAAGTGTATGGAAATAAAGACACAGGAATAGTTGTAGCTGATGGAAACTTGAGCAAAGTGTCAAAATAACTGCATTAAAATAAAAAAAATGATTAACTGATATTCAGTAAGTCGTAGTGGATGATATTCCTCTTTGTTTACAGATGTTAATGGAGACGTCAGCAGGTGATGGAGTGTCAGAGCATGGTGATCAAAGCAGGTATTAACTGCAGGTGCAGGGTTCGCTGTGCACTAACCTTGTTTCTCCAGTGTTTAATTGAAAGGAAAACTCCGGGACATCTCTGGACCCGACGCTCTGGAGTTTCTCTAGAGTTTAAATGTGGAAAATGGCTCTAAATAAACAAAACTTCCAACACAGACCGTGTCTCTGAACCTGTCTCTGACTGTGTCGTGTGTGAGTGTGTGTGGCCATGTGTGAGTGTGTGTGTGTGTGTGTGTTTTGCGGGGGTGAAGCGAGGTGTAAATTATGTGGTCAGTGGGAGGCAGTATTTAATTTTCCAGGTCGTGAGCTGCAGGGCAGATGGTAGAGGGGTGTGTGTGTAGTGAGGACTGAGGGCGGCGCTGCAGACGGTGGCACTGTCTCACAGCTCCAGGGTCCTGGGGCACTGTGTTTGTCTTGGGTCCGGGTCTGAACGGGTTCAGAGATCAGCTCTGAGAACCAGTGTGTGTTAGAGTATATTTATAATATAAACGTTTCTCGCTGTGTGTTTGAGTGGACTGACTTTGCTGGAAAATAAACAGCACATTACAGTCTCTTTATTTATTCACATTTTATATTGTTCTTTTACTTTCACATTTTACCTCATTAAAACCTGCCAGTTTCAACAGGCTTCGACCGGTTCATACCGGTCTGGTGCTGGCCTTATCTGATCAATGTGAGCTTGTGACACACACACACACACACACACACACACCACTGGAATGCCCTTCCTGAGAGCACGTCCTCACAGACCATCCCTGTGTCCAGAACAGCTCCTATTCACTACATCACTCACTATACAGTGCACTATTATAGTGAACTGAACTCAGGAGGATAGTGAACCAAATGGTGTTTTCACCAAATGGTGCAGTGCATTATGGGTATCCACTGTCTGCTAGTACACATGAATTGGACGGTCTGGAGCTGTTCTGATTCTAGTCTGATGCTGGTCTGATGTTGGTCTGATGTTGGTCTGATTCTAGTCTGGAGCATGTCTGATGCTGGTCTGGAGCTGGTCTGATTTTAGTCTAATGCTGGTCTGATTCTGATCCGATGCTGGTCCGATGCTAGTCTGGAGCTGGTCCGATGCTGTTCTGGAGCTGGTCCGATGCTGGTCTGGAGCTGGACCGATGCTGGTCCGATGCTGGTCCGATGCTGTTCTGGAGCTGGTCCGATGCTGGTCCGATGCTGTTCTGGAGCTGGTCTGGAGCTGGTTTAAACTTGCTGTGTTTTCAGTATCACACTCCAGTAAAGGACTCTGTGTTTTCTGGAGTTATGAATGTATTAATGTTCCTGTGTGTGATTAACCGTGCTGTTGGTAGCAGACAGAGAGGAGTTTCATCATAAACGTCTGACGCTAATGCGGCGGAGGATTTCTCAAATACAACACATGAAACTTTGATTAAAGGGAAACACATACTTTCACTGGCAACGTGCCTGTGTGTGTGTGTGTGTGTGTGTGTGTGTGTGTGTGTGGGAGAGGAGTAGAAAGTGCTGAGTGTGTGTGTATGGGAGTGTGTGTGGAGTGAGGAATGTGAACTGGTGTTTCCTCATCAGTGTTTGTGCGTTAAACCTACGGAGAGGAAAGTATTCAGAGAATGTCAATAATCCACAAATCAGCACCGAGAAAAGCACTGTGCGCCACAAAACACTTTTTATCCTGTTTGATCTCGGTGGAATAAATAAAGAGCGTGGTGCTGATCGCTATCAGCTGAGAAAAACCTTCACCGATACTGGATTCGCTCATCATCTATGTGATGTTTACTCACAGAGCCCCTCTGGTGATAATGCTTTATAATAACATGTAGGCATTCAAATGATTTACTTATACAACTCCAAACACGTGGGAATGACTTAATAATGTGTCAGAAACACACAGTAATGCACAGAAATGCCTTTATGTGCAGAGACAACTGAACACTGCCTGCAGTGAAACCAAATATTAAATATATCTCGCTCCCACTTATTGTTTGTTCATTAGTAAATCTGAATACACAGTGACACTCTACACTCCCTGTAACACTCTCTCTGTGTCTCCACTTGTATGATTCTAAATGGTTCTCTGTTATAACACACGCTTCTTTATGATCTGTAATAACACCTGCTCTGTGTCTATGGCACCTGTGATCTTCAACGTTAATCAATACAAATAAATAGCAGCAGTAAATACACAGAAGCGTTCTACTCCTGTCATCTGCAGAGTAATAACACACAGGCCACAGCGGAAGTGCTGATTAAAGTCTGTGTGTGAATATAAGGCTCGTTAGGAGGTCACAAGTGTGAAATAAAGCGGTTAAAGGTCAATATAAACCCAGAGGCTGTGCAGGTTTTATGGATGATCGGCACATTCCGGTTAAATTCGGCTTCTGCAGCTCAAAATCGCTGCTCTGTGACGTCAGCGCCGGGTAACTATGGAAACAAAACAAGGGAGCGCTTCCAAATTTGGGCATGAGGAACAAAAACAAAGCAGACGGAGCAGAACCGCGCAGGCACGCACTGCGACGTCACGAGCGCGCTGACGTTGCACGTTCTGAGGGACATACGCACATACACACACACACAGAGGAGGGGCATAGTATAATAAAATATTATATATATATATTAAAAAAGGCAGAGTATAATTTAGAGTAAATATTATTTTAGAAATTTAGAGATTTTTTTTTAAATATTTAATTATTAAATTAATTTTAAACTTAAATTATTAATCATTTGCCATATCAGGGACCCACTGATATTGGAATATTGGGCCAATGTCATTCATTCATTCATTCATTCATTCTTTCATCCTTTGTAAGCACTTCATACTGAAGAGGATTGCAGTGGGTGCAGAACCTACGACGAATGATTCTGTGCACCACTCGAACACACCCTGGAAAGTGCAGCACACTCATCCAGTCACTTACACAGTCACCCAATCACTCACACCTGTGGACAGTTTAACACACTCACCCAGTCGCTCAAACACTTACCCCGTCACTCATGCACTCACCCCGCCACTCATGCACTCACCCAGTCACTCACACTCTCACCCAGTCATTTAGTGGAGCCCCCCAATAGTGGAGCCCCCGGAGGAAACCCACACAGACACAGAGAGAACACACCACACTCCTCATAGACAGTCACCCGGAGGAAACCCACGCAGACACAGAGAGAACACACCACACTCCTCATAGACAGTCAC
Source organism: Hoplias malabaricus (assembly GCF_029633855.1). Classification (NCBI taxonomy): domain Eukaryota; kingdom Metazoa; phylum Chordata; class Actinopteri; order Characiformes; family Erythrinidae; genus Hoplias; species Hoplias malabaricus. Next base: position 46,025,018 of record NC_089806.1, on the reverse strand, counting down.
CCGGAGGAAACCCACGCAGACACAGAGAGAACACACCACACTCCTCATAGACAGTCACCCGGAGGAAATCCACGCAGACACAGAGAGAACACACCACACTCTTCACAGACAGTGATTCGAGCAGAAGATCCCACCCAGGATCCCGACCCCTTTTAGCTGTGGGCTCTTGACCCGCCACAACCCACATCATGATGAAGTGCTTAGAGAAGATGAACAGATGAATGTTTTTAATCATCAGCACAAACACAACCATCACCCATCTTTCATTGTTCATATTTATACTTCTTTATTTATTTATTTATTTATTTATTTTTGCACATCTGCAAACAAGGCATAAACCGGAGGTCATAAAAATATTAAACAAAAAATAAATAATTGAACTATGGCACAGAAACATCTTTGTGTTTGATTTTCTTCACAGACAGCTGAAATTTACACGAGACACAACATCACAGCTTTATATTAATATCAGACAACAGAAATATTCATCACCACACAGAGGACTGTGAGAATCACAGCGACGAGAACAACACTCCCTCCACAGCGACAGGTTTGTGCTCCTCTCTCACTAGAAAATGTTCCAGTGTTTGTACACAGCCCTGGCTCCGTAAATGGGAAACAAAGTATGTGTCTCTGTCTAAACTGGCTCAGGCCTCTCTCTCTCTCTCTCTCTCAATCACAATGCTCCACCTTAAAAGATACAGTCACTTCCTACTCAAATACCCTGCTCCACCTTAAAAGATACAGTTGCTTCTTACTCAATCACACCGCTCCACCTTAAAAGATACAGTTGCTTCCTACTCAATCACACTGCTCCACATTAAAAGATACAGTCACTTCCTACTCACACACACCGCTCCACCTTAAAAAACACAGCGCTTCTGAATGAACAGAAAGAGGAGGGGGGGTGTTTGTTTTGCTGTGAGAACCGTAGTACTCCAGAATCGTCTTTGTCACGTTTAACCCCTCTCTCACTGCGGCGCTGGTCAGAAGCGCACCAGGAGGAGCACGTCACTGCGCTGTGATTAAAGATTAGTACGAAGCAGGAGTTGTGTTTTAAAAGATACAGTGAAATATCTACACAACATGAACCTGGACACGAGCCAACACCACAACCACACTCCACTCTCAGTTCAACATGACTTTAAATGAATTTCCATACGTAATAAATCTCAATATCCGTATATATTTATATATCAATATATAGATCTGTGTTTATTTAAATATAGACGTGTACTGTGTGTGTTTTCAGACCAGCCCTGATACACAGACCCTACATTAAAACACAAAGTCAACAACAAAATGGAAAAGTGACGCAGTTCAGTTCACGAGGTACAGAAAAGTGCATAAACGACTCCATCAATAAAACACATCCATCGAAAAAGGATGAGGACCGAGACTTTCCACACTTCACCGTCTGGAAGAAATGATTAACTCACAGTTTGCTGCGTGCAGAGTGTACGACACCATCTTTACTGTACACCGAACTCAACAAAAACGGGCCTCGACGACCTGTATTCGCCCCTGCTCCAGAACCACACACTTACAGTAATCCAGGCCTAACAGGGGGAGGGGCGGGGGATGGGGGGGGTCCTAAATTTACTGTGAAAACTTCTAATGCCACAGGAGCGTCGTTTCCACATCAGCGTGTCATTCGAAATTCAGTCTCCAAAACACCACTTTGGGCTCTAATAGGGTCCAGCTCCCAGAGCCGGGTTAAACCTTCATCTGGGTCCAGACATGACCTTGTAGGAAGAAAACACACTTACTGACAACTGATTAAACATTCACTGCTCGACTGACTCCCAATCCACAGCCACCAAGACTCAGATGTACACACGTGTAAGGCCTTTACACACCCACGGGGTTTATCTGGAGGATGTTTTTAGCTGATGGTAACTGGACAGTGGAAAAGTGACGCTATTGTATTCGCCCTCTGTTTGATTTCCGTGCACTTCCCCCGGCGACAAACCCTCACCGACCAATCATCTGTGTCATAGAAACAAACAGCCAATCAGATTACAGTATCTGTGTCTCAGCGGTCGGCGCTTTCTGACAGAACTGCCCTCAGGCCACTGGGGTTTTTCTGTGAGCGTCTTCAGCGTGTCCGACCTGTCCGACCTGTCATTTGTTAAATCTTTTTGACTGAGAAAATAAAGGTGAAACAGGTGCAAATAAAACCTCGTTGCGTCTGGTGTGTATCGATGTGATGTGAAGTGACTGGAACTAGTCTTTCACATGTTTTTCTGGCATCGTGTTCAGTGTGTAACGGCCTTTACAGTTTATCTGAATGTTGGCTGGGCCCCTGCTGTCATATAAACTCAACGCACATTTCACCCACAGAACTAAAGGTTCCAGTGGGGTACCTGGGGGCAGTTGGGATATCGCAAGAACAACACCGAAACAATACTTTAAACATAGAGTACCTTCCACCTTTTAAATAAAGCTCTCAGTTCCTGTCTGGGACAAAAACGGCGTCTCAAAGACCCGCGTTCGGCTTTGAGAATTGCACCAACACATTGAGACGGTCATGCAGGTACGGACAGGTGAAAAATCTTTAGTTTTCGGTGTCTTTTCTCCTCGGTCTGTCCTTCATAAAGCCAGCAGTGTGGAGTTCTCTGCTCCTGCTTTGGCTCTGGCCGCAGTTTTGCTCTCAAACTCCTCTGGGTTTGGGTTCGGGAAGTCAAAGACAGGGACGGCGTTGCTGGCGTTAGCGCTGCAGCTGGGGCTTAATATAGGGGTGCTGAGGGGGTCTAGACTGCCCCCTATTGACATGTAGAGCGTTTCCCACTCGGTGAGACCTAGAGAAGCACTGAGGTCAATGTCAGGAACCAGAAGGTCCACGTCGTCGTCGTCTTCGTCTTCGTCATTGCTGGTGATCTTGCAGCCGAGGTCCTCCATTGGGACGTCCTTCATGTCTATGTAGGGTTCTAGATCAGCGCTAGAACACAGGAGAACATCAGAGCCGCCGGATATAATGGGGCTGGTGGGCTCCAGCTCCTGGGCGCAGGTCGGCACCTGGTGGAGGGCCAGTGGAGTCGAGGGCACTTTCTCCAGGCTCAGGTTTGTAGAATCCAGTTCACGCTTCTGAGATTCTTCAGAGATGTCCATCTCCTCCATCTCCATCTCCTCCATCTCCTCCATCTCCACTGGGATTTTGCAGTGGACGCTGTGGGAGGCCAGCATTAGCTCCAGCTGCTCTTTTTCCTTCATTAAGCTGCTGATCTCCGCCTGGAGAGACGTCTTTTCCTCCTCCAGTTTGTCCGTCTCCTGCAGAGACAGGAAGGAGGAAAATGAACCCGTGCCAATCTGCTACAGTCAATGGTCGACACACCACGAGTCTAACGCAGTTAAATAAGAGTCAAAGTCAGATTTAACTGAGACACTCACCGCCTGGAGACTGTCGGTCAGTTCTCGGCGCCGGTTTCGACACTTCGCCGCCGCCAGTTTATTTCTCTCTCTTCGAATTCTCTTCCTCTCTTCCTCCTCCGGCGACAGCTGAGAAACATTAAAATATTTAAAAAATTAATATTAAACACAGAAACACACAGTTAACACTTAATACAAGACTTCAAACGTTACGATAACTACTCTTCAAGCTCATAACTAAATATGTACAGTCTATTATTCTCTATGATGTATTCAGTATGTACTATTAGTTATTCATTAACTTCTATGAATTATTCAGTATCCACTACGAATAATTTAGGATCTACTGTGAATTATTTAATATTCACCATGAATTGTTAAGTACCCGCAATTAATTATTTATTATCTTCTGTAAAATAACTTGGTAATGAAGTTAACCCTAACCCTAACCCTATGAATTATTCAGTGTCTAATCTGAATTATTCATTATTCACAATCTATTACAAAATATTGAGTATCACCTATGAATTATTCCATATCTGCAATTAAGTATTTATTGTCTCTTACAAAATATTCAAAATATTCCATATTTACTATTAATTATTCAGTGTCTACTTTAAATTATTCAGTATCTAATTAATATTTCAGAATGTTCTGTAAATTATTCAGTATCCTGTATGAATTATTCAGTGTTTACTATGAATTACTATGAGTTAATTAATTAAATAATGAGAATGATGTACCTGTTCTTTTTGGCCCTTCCTGCGTCCTGATTGGCCAGAGGATGTCCTGTGTCCTGATTGGCTGGATGATGGTAGAACTTTCCTGTGTCCTGATTGGCTGGGGGACATCCCGTGTCCTGGCTGCCCTGCGGATGTCCTGCGCCCCAGCTGGTGTGAGGACACCCCATGGCCTGACTGGCTGCAAGAGGGTGAACGTTTCCCTTGTCCTGACTGACCAAAGGCTGGGGGAGCTCTCCTGTGTCCTGATTGGGTGGAGGCTGTCCTGTGTGCTGGTTTGCTTTGGGACGTCTCAGGTTCTGATTGGCCAGAGGTTGATGGAGTTTTCCTTTGTCTCGATTGGCCAGAAGATGGCCTGGCTGCCGATTGGCCGCAGGACTGTGGAGTTTTCTTATGCCTAGCTGGAGATCTCTTCTGTTTTACAGCTCTGCTGCAGGGATTGACCGATGAAATGTCAGTGGACAGAACCATCCACTTCAGATCTGGAGCTGTGGCGATGGCCGTCACCGTGGGAACAAAGGGGCCGTCCACTGAGCTGTCCTCAGACCCTCGGCCCTGAGCACACATCAGTTATAGCAATATATAATACACCACACACATCCCATAACATATATCACACTTGATATGATGTGTATAATATATATCCCATACATCTATATCATATACATCCAATGATTCTTATTCATCACACATCATATATTGCATATACTTCACATTACACACAATCCATGCATTGTAAATGTATTTAGATCATATACAGGTATAAAATCATCATAATACAAATTATTATCTGTACCTGCGTACTCTTCATCTTGATGAAAGCCACTGCTTTAGGCATCTCTCCTTAATCTCCTCACACTCACGAGCGCAGAACAACAAAGGATCAGCTCAAGCTCCAGCCTTGTTTATGCCTTGTTTATGCAGGTATTCTTTCTATCTCCCCTTCTTTCTTCCTCTCTTTCTGTCACAAGGGCTTTGTGTTTACTAGGCTACACCTGGATGCACAAGCGCTCTCTCTCTCTCTCTCTCTCTCTCTCCCTCTCTCTCTCTCTCTCTTTCTTCTCTTATAGTGAGCGAGGATTTTTATGAATGAAATCTATGAGACGAGACCCTACCATGTTCAGGGATGAAGCAGGGGGGGAAGGGTCAGTAAAAAATCTGACTATTTCATTCACATGGGAGCATTGCAGAGCTGCGTCCAATCCGTCATAGAAACATCCAGATGTGCTTGTGTTCTGGAGGAAATACAAATAAATAAAAGGCACTTCTGAGATGCTTTACTGAGCAATGTATAACGTGCATGCAGTTTAATCACACCTGAGGACAAAGGGGTGATGAAGGGTTGGCTGAACATACATTAAAATGGTGTATCAGTTTTTATACTCATCCTATTTATCCCAAACATTACATATATATATATATCACATCACACATATCATACACACAGCATCTCACAAATGTTATAAACATTACATAATACACAGCACCCATAACATACACAATATCAGAAACCCACATTATACAACTATCATACACATCACATATATCCATGTATCACCAATAACGCAAATTATTTCAACTGACTCAGAGTTCTCTCAGATTGTGTAGATGCATATTAAGGTTATGCATATATTTAAGCTAAATGTATGTCATTTGGCCACAAATAGCAGTAAATAAATTCCCATATGACCTCTTATCTTGTTTAGTGGGTGCACACATTGCGTAGCCCCTGCGTATGACCCAAAATCACATTCAGGCCACTTACGCATGCTGTTTGCTTTGCTCAGTGTGGTTAGATATTGAGTAACCATGATTAGATGTGTTTCCTAATTCATGAGAAAGCTTTGGACATCAACTCAGTGCAGACTCACACACTGTACCTCCTTTACTTTTACTATTTTAAAGCATGTGGGTGACGCAGAAAGCTCCCTAAAGACTCTATCCGTGAATAAAGGTCATCAAAGGGCTGTTTAAAACCTCTGTTTCTCTGCAGTGTGTGTATTTCTGTGTGCACTTCTGCATCTGCCTCCATTTTGAACCTCCACCGTGACGAACCACCTCCCCACACATATAACCGCTGCAGCAACAAGACGCGTTCGCCTCCAGCCAATCAGAGCGCGCCAGCGAGGGCGGCAACCAACCAAAACACGGTATTCCTCCCGTTCCCGTGCGAGGAGGACCAATCAGAGGGCGTCGATCCATATTTGGCGTTTCCGGAGCGCTATTGCCACTGCAGCAGTGGCGGCCGCCTATTTCTGTCTCGTATGGGACTCAATTTAATGACACGAAGTGACGAAATCGTCGCAAAATATCAGCATTTTATATATTTTTACCATCTATAAAGCATGATTCTCTTCGCTTAAACACATATGACGATGTGGTGATGTAATATAATGTTCCTAATCCCCCCTCAGACCCCCGTTTCCCACGCTGGGGGGTCGTCCAGAATGGGTGTCTCTATATTTAGAAAAAAATGAGATGAGGTAACCCCGGCCTCCCTCTGGAATGTCTCTCTTTCTCTTTCTGTCTCTCCCTCTCTGGGCATGTTTGTCCTGCTAACTTTCTCATCATCAAATCCCTCCAGAGCGGAAGGCCATGAAATTGTGCTCGTTTTGCTTTTGTTTTTCCCCACAACTTCCACTTTTTCAGAAAAACTGAGAGTGGCCTGTCCACTTCGCTGCGGTAAAACACTCATCTTTGGAAGTCCTCGCTAGTGTAGCAAGTCCAGATAATGTGTGTATCTGTGTGTTTACCCTGGAAGGACAAAATGTCCCCTTCATGATTAGACTATGAGATATTGTACAAGCCAGATATTTCT
>NC_089806.1:46010591-46013091 GCF_029633855.1 Hoplias malabaricus | reverse complement strand
CAGCACACAGTCAGCAGTCTCTCAGAAATACCAGCACCGTGTGGTTCTCAATTCCATATAAATCACGTGTTATAACGTAAATACCGCAGGGGCATGTGTGATATACACACAATACAGTGCCCCTCTAATAGCTGGACTGACCGGAGTACAGTTTACAGTAATAGACTGTATTAATAATGTATTACAGTGGGCAGGGGTGGTGTCAGACGTTGCCACAATAACGGAGAGGGGTCAAAACAAAGTCGTGTTTTGTGCCTCTTTCTCGCAAACACTCTGCTTCCAAAACTTTGGAGAGTTCTTCTTTACATAACGTCACACACACACACACACACACACACACACACACAGAGAGAGAGAGAGAGAGAGGGAGGGAGGGAGAAAGACAAGCAGAGAGAGCACAGAGTGTTTCCCAGCAGCGCTCCACCTCTCACAGGATGCTTCCCTTATAAGGGCACTGACGTCACGGGATACCCTGCGATGGAACGACACCCGTTCACGTAAAGACCTGGAGAAAAAATAGAAAATATAAAAATAATAATAACAAAAACACAAATATACACGGTTTAAAAAGCGCTTAGACGCAACACACGCCTCGTATCTGTTTTCGGAAAATGCCCAGAGCAGAAAAGCGCAGACGGCGCTGTTTAATCTCGGCGTTGCTCAGTGTTTGTTTGCGCGCTCGAATGTTCCGAGATGGCCACGCCCCCTCCGCCTGCGTCATCCGCGGGGTATAAATAGAGCGCTCGCTAGCTTTCCTCAGCACTCAAACTTTGGATTCAGAAGATCGACGAGAGTTGACGGACAGAGAGAGCGATTTAACCGGCTTTCACTCGGTCTTTCCGCTGTAGGAACACTTTACACGACCACCGAAGGCTTTTGGACGACCTCCGAGAGAGGAAAAAAGGAGCATTAAAGCAAGAGAAGCGATGTTTTCCACTCTGGACTGCGACTCGTCCTCCCGCTGCAGCAGCGCGTCCCCCAGCTACGGCTCCCCGGCGGGAGTCTACCTCGGCGGCCAGGTACGAGGCTTAAACACGGCGCTGATCCTTTCATTCGCGCTCTTTTAGCGCTTTTAGAGAAGTCACCCGTAAAGTCTGAGACATTTTTGGTGTATTTTAGCTCCAAAAAACAAATCTGAAAGCGATGTTTATTACTTAAATATTGAGTTGTAATTTGCTTTGTTTACCTCAGAGTCTTTAAATGTGTAATTCTGCTCTAAATATGTAATTATACGTTTATTAAGTGTAAGTTCCCCACTAAAGAACTCGAATTAAATCAAATAAATCACCCAGACCTTAACTGAAGCAGTGTGTGTTCTGAAACTAAACTGTGTGTGTTTTTGTTACATTTGTAGGACTTCAGCGACATGGCGGACTCCCCTGCTTCCTTCGTTCCCACGGTAACGGCCATCTCCTCCTGCCCTGACCTGCAGTGGATGGTCCAGTCCGTGGTGTCTTCAGTAGCGCCCTCCACAGGCCGAGCTCATCCCTACAGCCCCAACACGTCCTACACAAGAGGGAGGATGTCCACCAAGGCCCACAGCTCCAGCCGCAGGGGCAAATTCGAACAGGTACTTACTTGTGGTGTGTTTACGCCCTGTGTTTAATACCCCCCCCCCTGCTTCGTGTACCCGTGTGTCAGGAGACGAGACTCAGTTTTCTCTTTGCTCTTCACAGCTCGCTCCAGAGGAGGAGGAAAAGCGAAGGCTCCGCCGCGAGAGAAATAAGATGGCAGCTGCCAAGTGCCGCAACAGGAGGCGAGAGCTGACGGACACCCTCCAAGCTGTAAGTGTCTTCTCCGTTGTTGCCGATGCTTCGGGAACTAGTTTGATTTTCCACTGATATCTCGGCGAGAAACAGACCACTAAACCTCCCTCCTCTTTTTAGGAAACGGACAAACTGGAGGACGAGAAGTCCCTTCTTCAGAACGACATCGCCAACCTCCAGAAGGAGAAGGAGAGGCTCGAGTTCATTCTGGCTGCCCACCGTCCCATCTGCAAGATTCCCTCTGAGCTGGACTCCGCTCTCAGGGGTTCCCCCGTGTGCCCGGTTTCCATGTCCGCCATCCAGAGCTCAGCGTCTCCGGCGCCGGAAATCCAGAGCGTGGTGACGTCTGCGCCGTCCGTGCGCGCAGAACCGTCTTTGGTGAGCAGCAGCTCGTCGCTGATGTTCACCAACGCCGCCTCCCTGGAGCCGCAGAGCTCCGCCGTGAAGATCTCGGACCTGGAGACGTCCCTGGACCTCCTGAGCCGAGCCGAGGTGGAGACGGCCCGCTCCGTGCCGGACGTGGACCTGTCCAGCTCTCTGTACGCTCAGGACTGGGAGCCCCTGTACACGCCGGCCAACCTGGAGCTGGAGCCTCTGTGCACCCCCGTGGTCACGTGCACGCCCGCCCTCCCCTCCTACACCTCCTCCTTCGTCTTCTCGTACCCGGACACGGACGTCTTCCCAGAGGCTCAGCGAGGCTCCGAGCACTCGTCCGACTCCCTGAGCTCGCCCAC
>NC_089806.1:45988091-46005591 GCF_029633855.1 Hoplias malabaricus | reverse complement strand
GGCAGAGGGTCCGGAGTCTACCCAGAATCACTGGGCACAAGGTGGGAATACACCCTGGAGGGGGCACCAGTCCTTCACAGGGCGACACACACTCACACATTCACTCACACACTCACACCTACGGACACTTTTGAGTCGCCAATCCACCTACCAATGTGTGTTTTTGGAGCGTGGGAGGAAACCGGAGCACCCGGAGGAAACCCACGCAGACACAGAGAGAACACACCACACTCCTCACAGACAGTCACCGGGACGAAACCCACGCAGACACAGAGAGAACACACCACACTCCTCACAGACAGTCACCCGGAGGAAACCCACGCAGACACAGAGAGAACACACCACACTCCTCACAGACAGTCACCTGGAGGAAACCCACGCAGACACAGAGAGAACACACCACACTCCTCACAGACAGTCACCCGGAGGAAACCCACGCAGACACAGGGAGAACACACCACACTCCTCACAGACAGTCACCCGGAGGAAACCCACGCAGACACAGGGAGAACACACCACACTCCTCACAGACAGTCACCCGGAGGAAACCCACGCAGACACAGAGAGAACACACCACACTCCTCACAGACAGTCACCCGGAGGAAACCCACACAGACACAGGGAGAACACACCACACTCCTCACAGACAGTCACCCGGAGCAGGTCTGCGCTACCATGCCACCCTAGAATTAGAATTAGAGTCACTTTATCGGCCACGGTGCTGCACACAGAGGAATTGTTCTCTGCATTTAACCCAATCCGTGCAGTGAAACACACATTTACACACACTAGTCAATACTAGGGGGCAGTGAGCACACATGCCCTGAACGGTGGGCAGCCCTAGCCACGGCACCTGGGGTTAACTTTAGTTATGACCCGGTTCTGGGGATCGAACCTTCCCGTTACAAGCCCAGTTCCCTAACCACCAGGCCACGGCTGCCCCCGGTGAAGGTGAAGGGGAGGCTGGATCCTAAATAACCACAGCTGCCTTAGCAGTTACGTGAAGTGATAGTTGATAACAGAAATGTTGTGGTGGCTGGTGGGAAGAGAGTGCACTGGGCCCCATATGAAGCTCTAATGGACCATAAGAGATTTGACATTACACCCTGTCTATAAATACAATGATTTAATAACCACATCGTATCATAAACATTACTTACTACTTTATGTTTATGAAAAACGACCAATTGTTCCTTTAACCTCCAAAGTTCACAGCTGAAATCCTAGGGCTTTTAAATATTAATGGGCTTCGCGATGTGAATAATTAATGATATTTAAAAACTGACAAAGAACGTGGAAAGTCCAATTTATTCTTGAGTAATCTGTGAGGAAGCTGCACACATTTCTGAGAACGTTATCATACGCCCTGGATTTCTGGCATTGCTTCTTTATACGGAGCACTTGGGTTCTGTCTTCTTTCTCGTTAAAACGCCCTCCTTCACTCCCACTCATGAGAGAGAGAGAGGTCAGCCGCAGGACGCCGGAGGAAGTGTTTCCTCAGAAAAGCCCTGGCCCATCCCTAGAAAACGTCTAGATTGAGATTATTTCATCAGGAATCAAAGTCCAGTGTGAGACAAACCCTCTTCTTTCGTTATCAACACACCCGTGTCCACTTCCCCTTCACTCTCAGCAGTGCGTAACTTCCACGTCAGACAACAGAGAGGAGGAACGGCTTCAACAGGAGAAAACTTGCTCTTACACAGCATTCAGCAGCTCTGAAAAACTCTGATTACAACAGTGACATCACAGGCCAGCAGGAATACCTCTGTCTGACCACAGCTAACGGAGGAAGGACACGTATCCGGTCATCTTCCATCAACAGACACAACACACTCACTGTGAACACCAGGATTTCACTTTAAAGTTGCAGCTAGTCTACATGCCCACATGCCGTAATCCCCAGTGACGTCTTTTTCATTCATTCACACTCTTCAAGTGCTTGGTCATGATCAGGGTCGTGGCCCAGTCAAGGCGGGAACACACCCTGCACAGGGCTGATTGTTTGGGTACATCTTCTATAACTTCCTGTGCAGCTTTTTGATTAACTGAATATCTAAATATATTAAACATAAAATATAGTTTGTATAAGCACCAGCAAAAGCCAAATGTGTTGAGGAAACAAACCACAATAAATATATGTTCTCTTACATGGATTAATATTTAGGTATAATCAAATATTTTGTTTTATTATGTAATTATTTAATATACTCTTATGCTATTGTATTTGTATCATACGTCTATTTAATGAACATGTAATTCTATAATTTATTTATGGTATTAATCGTGGTTTATGGTATACTTGTGGTATTATACCTAAGAGTTTCCCTGATGTTTTGATTTAGGTTTTTGTAATGTTGCTATGGTGACAAGACTGACTTCTCAAAGGTCCAATCAGCGGAGTCCTTGTAAACACAATGTTCTACCCAATCATAGCCGGACACGGATGTTTCCAGCCAATGGCAGGGCAGAAGGCGGGCCCTGTCGGAATACGGGTGGAGGAAGCCGTTGGCGGCGTAGTGAATCATGGCGCGGCTCGGGTTGTTTCTGCTGCTGGCGCTGGTTTGTGACTCGGTTTCTTCAATATCGTTCTTCTTACCGGTGCGGACGAGGAAATGTCTGAAGGAGGAGATCCACAAGGATGTGTTGGTGACGGGGGAATATGAAATTAGCGAACAGCCGAACACAAAAACTAATCTGAAGGTGAGCGTGTAGATCACCGCGGAGGCTCGGGTTAAGGCGACGTCAGCCATAACGAGCCCGGTTTCTCGACTGAATATGAAGACATTCCTGTTTAAAACGTGCTCAGAATACGCTCGGGTGTTCTTTTATGTCACTCACAGTTATGATTGGACCAGTTCGTGGAGTACATTCAGAGCTGAAAGTGCTAAAATGCGAGTTTAGGCCGGGTGGAGGCTCCCTCACAGTTAACTTTTCCGTTCCACCTTAAATGTCGCTGCAGTTACATGTCAATTTAAGGTGGAACGGAAAGTTCTACCAAAAAACCTGACGGACAAGAAGCCAACTTATCAGCGTCATCTCTCTGACCAGCTGGCAGCACGCTGTCGTGAAATACACGGCCGTAAATGAGAAAATAACACATTTGGGAAAATAAAGTCTGCTTTTTAAGCTGTAAATTGATTTACAGGTGTTTTCTTATTAATTTGGGCCTGCTTTCTGTCTGGAATCCATCAGTGTAATAGTGCCCTCTGCAGCGATCTCAGAAAGCATAATAAAAGTCCTTTAGCACAGTCTTTTTGTGAAATACATTATTGTTATTTTCTTTTATTTTGTTGTGACGTACTTGCCGTGTATTGAACAAGTAACAAGTACAGAATATTATTCGAAAACCAACAATTTATATCACATTTAATGCCATATTCGGAGTTGATATAATTTTGTACAAGAACTTGATTTACTGTGTAATTTATCACGCTCAGACAGACCATAATATGCAGATTTAATTTCACTGAGCTGGTTCCTCTGTTTCAGATCACAGACTCCTCCGGACACATCCTTTACTCCAAAGAAGAAGCCACTAAAGGCAAATTCGCCTTCACCACTGAGGACTATGACATGTTCGAGGTGTGCTTTGAGAGCAAATCCCAGATGGGTGAGTCACACAGGGAAACCCAGGACGTGTGTGTACAGTTCGGCTGATAACTCATGAGAATTACCCAGAGTTCAGTGTGGAACTGACTTCAGCAGAGAAAGCAGTGAAGGAGTTCGAGCTCTGTGCATCGTCCACTCGAGGTCAAAGCTGAAGGGGTGTTGTGAATGTAGTCACAGTTTACAACAGAAATGGATTTTAAGGCATTTGAAAGTGTGGGTAAAGGATGGTGACTGTAGAAATCAGGGGTTAGGGGAATATGATTTTGTTTAAACAAACAAACATTCTGTAGATGCAGTGAAAGACGAGGCAAACTGAAATGGAATAAACCTCCTCCCAAACAAACTCTGAAACCTGGACCTAACAGCTGTGTGTTTAAATCTAACGAGTGACGTTCAGGGGAAATGAAGACTAAATGTTCTTTAAACACTGGGTTGTCGACGCGTTTAGAAAATCAGAGTCAGCCTGTTCCCATCTGTAAACATCTGGTGGTGTTTTGTGCGTCAGGGAACACTGATAAACTGCTCCTGAAAGGATCACCGCTGTGTGGCTCAGCGTCTTCAATAGTTGATGATGTTGTTATAACTTACTTATGTCTTTGTTTTCTGAAGCAATTGGGAGGGTTCCTGATCAGCTGATCAACCTGGACATGAAACACGGGGTCGAGGCCAAGAACTACGAGGAGGTTTGTATGTTTTGGAGTGTTATTAATTAATTCATTCATTCATTCACTGTCTAGCCCTTATCCAGTTCAGGGCGGCGGTGGGTCCGGACCCTAGCCGGAATCACTGGGGGCAGGGCAGGAACACACCCTGGAGGGGGCGCCAGTCCTTCACAGGGAAATGTATTTAACGATTAATATATTTATATTGTTTTGGAAAGTAATAGCACTACACACACACACACACACAACTCCTTTCAACCAAATGAATTTTCAAATGGTTCTGGAAAGTTCAAATGGTTCTTGAACTGGTTCCGTTTAGAAGCCTTAAAACCTTGGTGCTCGCCAGGGAGAACCTCCCACCCCCCAGTTTTCACCAGTTTGGATGGGAACTGAGGCTGCATCCTCAATCGGGGCACTGCACGGTCGCTCGTTTCCAGCGTCTCTGTGGCTGAATCCAGTCATTTGTGCGGTTCTAACGGTCGAGTTCGTTATGACACACTGCTAATGACCCGTTCAGTTCTGCTGAGCCAGACGTGTTCAGTCTCTGAGCTTTTTCTGGATCGTTTTTAGCGCAACACCCCCACGGATGCTGCCACAGAGCATAATATTCTTTGGTTCCAGCTGGAAACCAACACTTTTGGTGTTTGTTTTTGTCCTAAAACCCCAGCTCCTCTGATCTGTTGTCGGTTTGTTTTATTCGTATCTCTCAGATTGCGAAGGTGGAGAAGCTGAAGCCTCTGGAGGTGGAGCTGCGGCGGCTCGAGGACCTGTCGGAGTCCATCGTCAACGACTTCGCCTACATGAAGAAGAGAGAGGAGGAGATGAGGGACACGAACGGTCAGTTTTAAACCACATTGGAAATGTTTAGAACGCACAATATTTAAATTCCCACTAGTGACAAGGACTAGCAAAATAGCGCCCCATAGTGGAGCAGTCCCTAAATGTGAGTGAGTATGTGAGAAATGGTGCCACCTTGTGGTGCCGTGAGGAGCTTCCCATCAAAAATAATCCGACCCAGTAAAATAAAGCACATTAAACAGTGTTTAATGATGAAAGATGATTTCTAAATGTAGTTTTTCTTGACGTTGAACTGAAAAACGTGGTGCGCAATGGTTTTAAAACTAACTTTTTCACTATTACACATTTCAGAAAGTGCACACAGTGAAGATAAATGGACTAAAGGTCTCTGCCGTGACACGTGGGGGTGGGAGTGCTCTTTAAGAACTGACTGTATTTTATTGTGTTGTTTTGTTCCACTCTGATCCTGATGTGTACTGAATGCCGATAAGAAGCTGAAGCATGAGTGTAATGGCGGTATCAGCTCGTCTCTGTCCGGTTCAACGTCTTACTGTTGGTTCTCTCTCTCCACAGAATCCACCAACACGCGTGTGCTGTACTTCAGTATTTTCTCCATGTGTTGTCTGATCGGTTTGGCCACGTGGCAGGTGTTCTACCTCCGTCGGTTCTTCAAGGCCAAGAAGCTGATCGAGTAGAACCCGTGGAACCACCGAGCAGAGACCTGCAGTCCCATGACACCCACAGTCTCTCAGTCCTCACCCTTGTTTTTCTTCACCGTCAAAAACAAGGCGTCTGCAGGTTTTTTAATGGGTTTATTTTTGGAGAGAACATCCAGCAGGTCACTGTCTGGGAAACATCTGCTCCATGTTCGCTCGTACAGTCTGTCCATTTCTCACAGATCTTTTTTTTTTCTTTTTTCTTTTTTTGGGGTGTGTGTGTGTTTTACGTAATTTGGAAAAAAAACTAAACACCTGTATTTTTTACTTTAGTTTTATTTGATGTACGACCGTTTACGACCTTTAAAGAAGTTCAAAAACACAGACCAGACGCTTCAGCGATTCACTCGTGAACACTGTGTGTGATGTGGGAGGTGCAGCGAGATCCAACTCTGTCCGTAAAGCAGTCAATTAAACCCTGATGGCGCTGAATTAGTTCGTTTAAAGCTTTAAAGCAACACAAGGTAAGATTTGGTGTTTCCTGAATTCAAGGAGGATGGGGAAGGGTTGGTTTCCTCGCCTCCTCCAAAAGTTACATAGTGCAGTTTCTGCCGTGCTGAACTTGGCGTAGAGGTTCTGTTCTCCCTGTTACAGCTCAGTGGAGCATCCCAATGATTTTGAAGCTGTAATTTTAATGTAAAAACACTACCTAGTGTTGCTTTAATGCCAGGTGTTAAATCATGGGGGTGATGTGATGGCTGCCTACGCTGGGGCTTTAAGAACACGTACAGACATCACGTTTAAAACGTGGAGGAGCCGGCGCTAGTCTTCACAGGAGGTCAACGTAAAGGGGTTTAATTTAAAGTGAAGGGCCGTGGTGATCTGTTTATAACTCTGTCACGGAGCCTCACTCTGACGCGTCTCAGAGAGTGTGATCAGATCTGAGTGTGTGCTGCGGGAAACAACATCGGCGTCTGTTTGGGAACTTAACTTTAATTTCACTCTTTACGCCTCATTCCATCATGAGCTACGCTAACCTCCCTTTCATGATACAGCTTTGGAGACGTGAGTGTGTTACTCTGTGTGTTTGTGTGTGTTATGTAGTCCCTGGGTAAGCAGCTTGCGCGCGCGCACACACACACACACACACACAGGACTGAGGTAGTATTAATAATAATCATCGTTATTTGTTATTAATAAGTAATAATACTTGGAAGTAGAGCTGGGACTAATTATATTGGTGCAACTCTGTGCTTTCCACTGGAGAGTTGTTCAACAAAACAGGATTCACAAGTTAGCCAGATAATGTAATCCCAGATTTGAGGTCTGTTGTATGGGAATGGTGTTCTCTCTGTGTCTGCGTGGGTTTCCTCCGGGTGCTCTGGTTTCCTCCCATCCTCCAAAAACACACAGTGGTAGGTGGATTGGTGACTCAAAAGTGTCCGTAGGTGTGTGTGTGTCGCCCTGTGAAGGACTGGTGCCCCCTCCAGGGTGTGTACCCACCTTGCGCCCAGTGATTCCGGGAAGACTCCGGACTCACCGCGACCCTGAACTGGATAAGGGCTACAGACAATGGATGAGTGGATGCAAGGGAATGTCCCTCAGCTCTTTTTCTACCAGACAATGCCCTGAGACTTGAGTTATCTGGATAAAGAGAGAAACCCAGTGTTTGGAATATTATCCCCACAGTTTATCTGGATTATTCACATCTAACGTCCCCATTGTCCAATAGAATAACAGCCCTATTTCTCTGTTGGACAGACCTCAGTTTTGGGCTTGAGTTATCAGGCTAACTCGTCTGATCCTGCTTTGTGAAGTGGCTGGATTAGGTTTAATCTCAGGCTGAAAAGGATGGTAGGTCACCATCAACGTTACAGATGTAGTCCTAGACGAACGAGGCTTAACCCGTGTTTGAGTGTTTGCCATCGACTGAGGCTCAGCCGGACGCTGCCGACGAACGAGAAGAGCGTTCGGGACCCTCTCCCTCTCTGGTTTGAAACTCACCTCCACCGTGGAAGAGCTCCGGTGACGATTCCAGATTTAAATTCAAGTGGATTCTTCGGCTAAAAGCAAAGTGACTCAGCGCACGATTGTTAATTTTATTTTGTTTTAATGTAATTATGAGGTGGTGGATGTGGTAACGTTAGCGTGGGGCAGGGTGATGGGTGATGGTTGGTTTGAGATTTTTTTGCAAAAGCCCGTCATTTAGTGAATAATTTTGATCTACGTTTCCATGTTGGATTTTGTTGATTCTGTGGCAGTTCGTTTTAAAACCAAATAAAACTGAATTGTCAATAAAATTGTTAAATAAAACACTCTTTGTGTGTGCGTCCGTATCCCTGTTTCATCCTTTTATTATACAGATGTACTCTGAGAAAGAGTAAAACATGGGTTTACTGTTTAAAACCTTACTGCTGCTGTTCTCTGGAGGGTGATGTGTATGGGAACAAACACGGGTCAAAACCTTTCAAATGTTCACCACACGCTGTGAAGAAGACGACTGTTTAAAACAGGAAGGAGAAATCAGCTTTGACCCGTATTTCTTTAAATGAACATAACCCCAAATACAGCCTGATAAACTGCTCCAGGACTTTTATTTTGGAATGCAGCTGGGAATAAATCCATTACACAGACTTTACAGGAGAATTAAACTTGACATATTTCTTTAAATCAGTCGATTATTTGTTTATTTAAACACTGCTGAGGACAATATGCCGCAATATTAGTTTGATTCACTAAACAAACTGCTGAGTACAATGTGTCTCCAACAACAAAGCCATTATTTATTATGAATATTAATATTAATCTTTATATTTGTTCATTTGCTTGTTTTATATATTTAGTCGTGAAAAAAGTCAGTATTTATGATTATTTTAATTTGCTTGCTTTATTTTCTCAAAATCCATATTTATGATCGTGTATATTTTGATTTATTCATTGTAAACAGCTAAACTTATTTTAAACATAAGATTCCTTATTTACTGATTATTTTTATTACTTTTGCTCACTTTGTATATTTATATTCTCATTTATTTGTAATTATTTAATTTAAAATAAGTAATTATTTCTCTTAATTTGATTATATATGATTTTGCTTGCTGTATTTTGCGAAAAACAACAAAACCCCTGAGAGACACTTAGGTTTCATCAGATGTACCCAAACTTTTGCCCGCACACTCCAGGACTGCATTTCCCATGATGCCTCGCGCGGGTGATTACTCAGTGCATCGCGGGAACTCTGGGTGACGAGGTGTGGAGAGCGGGCCGCGCGCTACTGAGAGAACCACGGGTTACTGACGGAACCGAGAGCGGACCGAACCGAACCGAGGCACGATGCCGGGCGCGGATAAAGAGACGGACCTGTGCGAGCGGGTAGAGCTGTTTCTGTCCGAGTTAAAGCGCGGGGGACGGGGCTCAGGAGAGACCGCTCGCAGCACGGCGGCGCTACTGCGCAGAATCACCGCGCAGGCGCGCTGGAGCAGCGCAGGTCCGTAAACAAAACAGTAAACGACTACTATACACAAAACTTAACACACACTAACACAGTCTGTCTTTTGCTCTGAATACTTTGATTGTGTGTGTTGTGCTGGTGTAGAGTGGATCAGACACAGCAGTGCTGCTGGAGTTTTTAAACCCTGTGTCCACTCTCTGTCCACTCTGTGAGACACTCCTCCCTCACTGGTCCACCTTGTAGATGTAGAGTCAGAGACAGTAGCTCATCTGTCGCTGCACAGTGTGTGTCGCTCGTCCTCTAGTCCTTCATCAGTGACACAGGACGCTGTCGGCTGGATGTTTTTGGTCGGTGGACTGTTCTCGGTCCAGACACTGAGGGGTTTAAAAACTCCAGCAGCACTGCTGTGTCTGATCCACTCTACACCAGCACAACACACACTAACACACCACCACCACGTCAGTGTCACTGCAGTTAAACCCCTGTCGCAGTAACCATGGTTACGGTGTTGATATATTGTCAGAAAAGTAGTTGTGATAAAGACATTATTGTTAGTTAAAGGTCATTTCCTGCCACAGATGTAAGAGTAATATAAACAATAAAATAGAGTGATTACACCACTTTTAAAGAGTAAGGAATTTTTAACCAAAACTTGTTGAGAATATTCAGACACTGGGTCTGAAATGTGAATAAATTTTTAAATGTAGTAAAATAAATAGAATTCAAATAAAGCCAAGTGTTTTTAAATAAATTCACACAAAATTGAGGTGAAATTGATGCAAATTTGTTGTAAATTTGAGGTTAAATTGTTGTAAAATTGAGGTGAAGTTTCTGTGAAATTGAGAGAACGTAGTTTTTATTAACGGTTTGTGTTCTTAAGGGGACCTGATGGAGATCATTCGTAAAGAAGGCCGGAGGATGACCGCCGCTCAGCCGTCAGAGACCACGGTGGGAAATATGGTGCGGCGAGTTCTGAAAATCATCCGCGAGGAATACGCCAGGTACGAGGTGCACACAGAGTCCACAGAGAGAGACTTTAAACCCAAACAAACCCTAAACCACAGGCGCTTTCCCACTGCACGGGACCAGGCCCGGGTGTAGATCACGTGTCGTGGGGTCAGGACCCTGCAGTGGAAGAGCGTCTGACTCTGAATCGCCTTCAGCTTCGAGGAAACGGAAACGGACACCTGCCCAAATTACGACTTTGTTTATGTTCCGTATGCAAACGAATCCCTCATGTGCATAAAACTGGCCTGGATCACCCTGGTGCACGCAGGCGTCGCCCCGGCGAGAGAACACAGGGAGCATTCTCAGCTGACGGTCAGTGTGGGAGGAGGAGGGAGGCGCGGACGTCAGCTGAGACGATAAGAGTCCTCTGTTTACGTTCCCAGGAGTTGATTCAGAGTTAGTTCAGAATGATATTTGCATCTAGAGTAAGTCCCTGGATGAGGCAGAGGTCCTGGAAATAACACAAGAATGACATGCAGAACAGGGGCAGTGGAGCAGCTGCACATGAGTGTAGGGTCATCGTACACATGGCCCAGTGTGAGACGGCGGGGCATCACCTCATCCAGAACCTCATTAGAACCAGAACCAGCTTCTCCCCACGGAGCTGCAGCTCTTATCAACAACAGTGGACCCCTTTAGACTTTAAACGCCTGAAGCCTACAGCTCCTTTACAGTGTTGTTATTCTCT
Organism: Hoplias malabaricus; assembly: GCF_029633855.1. Taxonomy (NCBI): domain Eukaryota; kingdom Metazoa; phylum Chordata; class Actinopteri; order Characiformes; family Erythrinidae; genus Hoplias; species Hoplias malabaricus. The sequence continues at coordinate 45,994,719 of NC_089806.1, read as the reverse complement.
GATGAGACTTAGTTACACCTCTCGGAGCTGTTCAGATCGTTCTGTCGTATCCCGTATGTATGAGTTTTTAAAGCACATTTTATAGGAGGTGTTCACAGACCGGAGCACGGAGGAGTTTACTGTTGGAGTCTGAGCTGAATCCTCTACTCAGTAAATGAAAAGACTCTAATTCAAAAATTCATTAAAACTACCCTGAGATGTTGTGATGAAGGGATTAAGACGGTTTCCTCGGGGCTTTTTTGACTTGAACATCACACACTGCACATTTCTCTAGCTCTCAGGAACACAGGGAGGATCCCACGCTATCGTTTTATCGTTGTGATTGTTTTTTAATCGACAGACGATTCTGAAACAAACATAGTTCCATCGTGTTGATCTCACACTGATTCTTTTATTTCACGTTTAATCCGGAGCACGTTGCTGTCCCCTGGTGTTCTCCCCAGGTCCCGGGGCAGCAGCGAGGAGGCGGATCAGCAGGAGTCTCTCCACAAACTGCTCACGTCCGGCGGCTCCAGCGAGGAGAACTTCCGCCAGCACTTCCCTCCGCTCAAGGCCAACGTCATCGAGGCCATCAACGAGCTGCTCACCGAACTGGGTACGAACATAGGACCTCGATCCTCCCACCCACATCTGTCTGTCTGTCAGCCTGCTGCAGGCCTAGACGTGGGGGTCACACTGTGTGGACCGGTGCCTGGACATGAAAGGGTCATGGGATTCACAGTAAAATTCCTGACACTTTCACTCTTTCACATTTATTTAGCTTTAAAACCTCAGTCGATTTCCACAGTTTGAAAAGTTCACGCACATCGTCAGCTAAAGTTAGGACTCAGCCGCAGCTACAACATGTTTTTAACTCTTAATGACCACAGGCCTCAAAACACACACAAGAAAACACATTCGACACACAGTTCCACCTTAAATGGTGCAGCAGTTTACATTTCAGGGCCTCATTCCACCTTAAAGGGTGCTGTAATTATATTAGAGTATTTTATTTATTTATCAGCACTGCTATAATCACGATGTTAGATTTTCACAGTTGTCCATCGTTACTGCTACAAAGTGTCTTTAATGTGAAGCACTAAACTGCACCCCCTTGTGGAGCAGTTCCTAACCTTAACCTTGTGGAGAATTGTATTCTGGCTGTGAGTGTATTTCCCTGACTATGTGTGTGTGTTGTTCCTGCCTCTAGAGGGCACCACAGACAACATCGCGATGCAGGCCCTGGAGCACATCCACTCCAACGAGGTGATCATGACCATCGGACGCTCGCGCACCGTCGAAGCCTTCCTCAAAGACGCCGCACGCAAACGCAAATTCCATGTCATTTGCGCTGAGTGCGCCCCCTTCTGCCAGGTATACGCTACTGCGACACACAACTCGTGGCCTTTTCTACCCCATGCCAGGACAGGAGCAGGACAACGTTCGCTCTGTGGACAGCTCTCTGAACTGAGAAGATGTTAATGTGTACACAGTGGTATATAAATGAATAATATAGAACTAAACTGTCTCGTGTTTCTCCTGCTCAGGGGCACGAGATGGCGACGAGTCTCTCCAAAGACGGAATCGAGACGACGGTGATCCCCGACGCAGCAATATTCGCCGTCATGTCCAGGGTCAATAAGGTGGGAAACACCCGGACGTTTGAAACCTGTCCTGCAATGTTTTTATTTGTTTCTGTGATATATTTTACTCGCAACAAAAAACAAACACTTTCTACACTGAATAAACTGTAATGTGTGGCATTAAAATAACACTAGGTAGTATTTTGACCTAAATATTCCAGCTTTAAAATCATTGTGAAGCTTAATGGAGCTGTAGTAAGGAGAATCGAGCCTCTGTCATTGCTACTCCGGGCTCAGCACTGCAGAAACTGCACTGTGTAACTTTTGGAGGATGGTAGTTTTCAGACAGCGCTGAACTGTTAGAAACGGAAGTGCAAGCTGTTTATAATAAACACTTTGTAATAAAATGTTGGTGTTCCTCTGCAGGTGATCATCGGTACTCAGACGGTTCTAGCTAACGGAGGACTGAGAGCCGTGAACGGAACCCACACACTCGCTCTCGCCGCGAAACACCACTCCACTCCGCTCATCGTGTGCGCCCCCATGTTCAAGCTCTCTCCTCAGGTACTGAACAGCTGCTGACACAGCCCTGAGCAGCACCTCCTTTAATCTCTCGCAGGAACAACACTCCGTATCGCCTCAGCGGGAATGGGCGGGGCTAGAGTGATGTAGGCTGTGTGGGTGGGGCTAATGTATTATAAACTGGGTGGAGCTTCATGTAATGTTAATACGTTCAGATTTGTGACATCACATTTCTTCTCTCGCAGTTTCCGAACGAAGAGGACACCTTTCACAAGTTCGTTTCTCCACAAGAAGTGCTTCCTTTCACTGAAGGTAAACCTTCCTTAAACAGATGTAGGGTCAGTCCCATGTCCCCTGACACTGACCCCTACCCCTCCGTGTTGGGAGAGAGCAGTGGGGTGAAGTGGGAGGGCAACATGGCTCTTCAAACAGATCTTTCAGAGTCACTCTCCAAACGGTGGGTTATGATGCCCAAAGACACCCACAGGGGTCAGTGTTTCCTCCTTTAAACTCTATGACCCCCAGTGTATTCTCTGAGTTTAATGTAGTTTCAGTGGATTATGGCCTTCACTTCAGAACGAGCAGAAAACAGCCGACGTCTCTGGAGTTAGCTGTAAATCTCCAGTTCCACCTTAAATGGTGAAGACATTACATTCCTATTACATCATTTAAGGTGGAACTGAAGGTTTGAAGGAGAATCTGAGCTGAGCTCCATGTCACAGAAGAGTGAGGAGAGGGGGGTAATCTCTGATTGTGGAACTCTTCTGAAGGAGAATGAGGTTCTAAATGTAACTAAAGTCCAGCAGCTCCTCTGATATCACTGCAGACTGGTGCAGAGCTGCTACAGAGCGGCGCTAGTCGCCTGGGAATGAAGCGCTGCTCTGTTTTATTTGTGTTCTGATGATGTATCAGGGTCTTGAAGAGATTTAACCACTGCGCCCTGTAACTCAGCTCCGAGGGGCAAGAGGACACTCAGAAACAAGGGGGAGGGGGGGAAACAGGAATGGGATTGAACCTTAGAGTCGGAATACACACAGTAAGATCTTGTCTAGAACGCTGATTGATGTGTGTGTTTGCAGGTGAGATCCTGTCGAAGGTGAACGCTCACTGCCCCGTGTTTGACTACGTCCCTCCAGAGTTAATCACACTGTTCATCTCCAACATCGGCGGAAACGCTCCGTCGTACATCTACAGACTGATGAGTGAACTCTACCACCCCGAGGACCACGAGCTGTAAACAGAAACGCACATAAACTAATAAACACAAATAAAGCCTTCGCCAGACGCTCAGTGCTTCCTTTTCCTTTACATTCCTCGTGTGTGTGTCTCCCCACGACCTGTGGGTGGCGCTGTAGCTGCACAGATCTGAGTGGGTTTTGTTGAAGGAAACTGGTGAAAAACATTTATCGACTATTTTCACAATGAAAACGATGAGAATTAAACACAAAATTGAAGATGAGAACTTTGAAATGATGTTGTGCACTTCGTCAGAAAAAAAACACTAAACCGAAAGTGGAATTCAGATAAATGACCCATTATTTCTGATTTAGAAAAAGAAAAGGGCACGGAAAATCTACACAGGGAAACGCTCCTCCGTCTAGGGTCTGTTCGCGGTTGTCAGGGTGACAGAAGACAGACGAATACTAAGGAGTCGACTCCCAAAGAATTGATTCTTTCAGCTTCTGAGAGTGGCTCGAATCACGAGTTCATCAGTTGAATCTTTGGGAGTCGACTCAGTCTCGGTTTGTGACGCTTTCTGCAGCGATTTAACCTTAAAACATTAACATTAAATAAATACAAAGTGCTTCCGTAATTCGACGATTTTAAACGTAAATGTGTTGTGATTGTTGTTAAAAGCCGTAAAACCATTAAAATACAAAAAGTAGGCACCCGTCTGGGGTCAGTGTGTGTGTGTGTGTGGTGTTCCCTCTGGCCCTGGGGTCATGCTTGTACGCTCCTGTAGGGGGCAGCTGTGCCTGGACAGGGTAGAGAAGTGGGCTTGGGTCTGGAAGGTGGTCAGTTTGATTCTCACAGTCAGCACACGCCTGAATACAGGGGAGTGATTGAACACTGGTGTGTGTGTCCACAGGTGGGTGGATGACAGGCAGAGAATCTGTTTCCGTATGAAACTGAATGGAATGTCATTCTTGTCTTTATTCCTTCTTCAGGAACGAGTCCTTTCCCGATTTACCCCAAACACCCAGCGCTGAAGTCCCGTGTTCTCCACACCTCATTGTCCCCGTTGTGGAGCAGCTCTTAAAGGCGAGTGGCGCCCCCTTGTGGACAACTCAGGACTGAAGTATTAATGTAAAAAAAACAGACAGAGCTCAGTGGAGGAAGTTCTTTAATGCACTCAACGGTCTCCAAACATTTCAGTAAATTACAAAAAGAGGAATTCAACCCCAGATTCTTTTAAAAAATTCATCTGAAAAAAAAAAAAAAAAAAAAAACAAATTCAAAGAAAGAGAAAATAAACCCAGAAAACTAAAACCACGACGAGTGTCGCAGAGGATCGAGGCTCAGCCAGCGCCGCCGCAGACCAGCGCAGGCTCACTTTAAAAACAGAAATCACAGCTTCCCAGCATTCCTTTCACCTGCGGGAGAAAACACACCCGATCAGACACACGGCCGTCACCAGGCCTCCATCAGCCCTCCTTTAATGAGGGGCTTTTATCCCCAGTTTATGATTCATCTGCAGTCTCCACACTGCCCCCACCTCAGGAGGAAGAGTGTGTGTGTGTGTGGTGGGGAGGGTCACGTGCTTCCTCCGAGACACGTGAGGCTGTCCCAACATTCTCAAACAAACGTGAGAGTGACTGGGTGAGCGTGTGACGCCCTGGGAGACCCTCGACAGCTTTAAGACTCACATGAATGAATATAAGTGTGTGTGTGTTACCCTGTCTGTGTCTTGGTCCACTTTAACGCGTGTCTGGGAGGTACAGACGCTGTCGGGTGGTAGAAGGTGCATCCTGCTCTTTTACAGTGAGCTGCGAAGCGACACGGCTGAAAACAAACACAAATAAAAGGGTCATTTGACTTTAAAACTAAACTCCAGCCACTTTTAAACGTTTTAAAGTTTCTGTGTGAGCTGTTGAACACGTATATCCTCACACTCCAGTTAAACCCTGTATCTGTGTGTGTGTGTGTGTGTGTGTGTGTTACTGCATCATCTGAACACAGCAGCTCTCCTTCACACTGTGTGTAAATCTCACGACGACTGACCAATGGAAACGCTCCAAAATTACTCTGAATACAGTCTTTTCTTAATAAAAATTCAGCAGGAATCTGGTTGGATTTAAACTAAATATAAACATTAACGGATTAAAACACAAACTACATCAAATTCTAAAGTTAGAGCAAAGACTGACGAGCGTTAATTAATTAAAAAAAACATAAGAGGCTTCACTCCACAGAAACACACTCTGAATGAATGAATGAATGAATGAAGGGACCTTACTTTGGGGTGATAGAAGGGACAGTCCATCTTTTTACAGTGAGGAAAGAAACGGCACACACTGCTGGACTGAGACGGTACTGCAGACAGAGAAATAAACATCAGGAATTAAATCTCACACTGACTCCCTCCCTCAGCTATAAGGAACCTCTTTCAGAAACAGCGCTGAGGCCGCTCCGGTGTGAACTCCTCTTTAATTCTCTCGTGTCCTGTTATAACAGTGATGTTAAACACACAGACCCTTCTGACTCAAACTCACTGCTCCACCTTAAAAGAGGCAGAGCTTCTGAACGTAAACAAACCAGAGACAGCTGCAGTTTCCCACAATCACAGGTGTCCCCTTTAAGGCAGTGTCTGTGTTAGTTTTTTACCAAACACTGCTTCTCCACCATCCTCACGCTCCCAGGCTCCACTTTCCTCTGATTTACTCTCCTCAGTTTTACAGCTTCCCTCTTTCATTCTCGAGGTAAAACAACTACAGTGTGATTTCTATTTACAGCAGGGATTTAACTCCGTCACACAGCCCCAGGGTCGCGGAGGTGAGGCGTACCTGTGCGAGGGGGCGGGGCCAGGGCTCTCCTGCTGACGTGTGTGTACGGACAGTCGGCTTTAGAGCACTTCGCATCGTATTTACAGTTCGGGTGGATGAACAGACACTTCTCTCCGTACACACAGCTCGGAAACGTCCTGAAAAACACACACACACACATTAAATCTGGCTTCTTTATTTAAGTCCACAGTTCTAGGCATAAACAAGAGATCAATATCAACATCACAACCTCTCAGTGCAGCACCTTCCACTCTGCTACAGATACACATCTCTGTGTGTGTGTGTGTGTGTGTGTGTGTGTGTATATTTACTTGCACTGTGTTGTGGGGTGATGGTAAACACACTCGTCTCCGCTCTTGCACGCCGGCCAAAACCTGCATCTCTCCATAACCTTCTGTCGTTTCACCGGAACAGATTCCACCTCCATCTCCTCCTCCCCCTCCATCCCTCCATCTGTGGAGGAGAAGAGAAACACCTCCAGCCTCTTTTACACAGTGATAGGAAACTTTCTGTCCAGAGTGGACCTCGCAGCCGAGTTGT
>NC_089806.1:45935591-45983091 GCF_029633855.1 Hoplias malabaricus | reverse complement strand
AGAGAGAGAGAGAAAGCCTTTATTTAAATAAATCTCCACATTGACCCCAGTCTGTGGAGCATAAACACAGAGGAACACAGTTAACGGAGTGAAGAGCTGCGGTGGTAACGAACCTTGTGTGCTGCTCGTGGGCGGAGCTAGAGACCCGTCCCTCCAGCCTATCGGATCGTGAGCTGGAGACAGCGAGGGTTCGAGACTCCTCCACCCTGCGCTCGTCTCGAGAGGAAGAGCCGGAGTCAGAGTGGAGCAGCTGAGGACGGAAAGACGAGGGCTCTGCGGAGACATGGGGGAACAACTTCAAAATTAGAACCGCTTTCATTCTCAAGACATTAAAGTGGAATTCATCCAGTTTTTCAGAATTAAAGTCACAGTGTGTGTGTCTGAAACCTACCCACTGCAGCGGACCTCAGCTTGTCCAGGACTCCGTGCAACCTACAACACACATATACAAAAATAAGAACACACTAATATCCAGAATCCACAGGAGAGGAGTTTTTGTCCACCTCCATGTCAGAGACCCGCTCCATGGAGAATACACTGGCTGCTTCTTCAACTATTTACAGATTTCTCTAATGCTAGATGAACGTTTTAGAGCCGTTCGCGTACCACACTGTGAACTTGATGGTGTTGTTTCCCAGAAACAGCGACAGATCGTCCGCCATCTGCTGAGCGCTTTTCTTATTCGCCACCATCACCATGATGTAGTCTGGAAGCTCCTCGTCTGGAAACAACAATTTAAATGAGTTAATTAATAACCAATGATATTCATTTATTATAATGTAGTGTGAAACATAAAGCGAGTGTCAGAGCAGTGGACAGTGGAGGACAGTGGAGGTGAATGGAACCAGACGTCCTCCTCTAAAAGCCTCTCACAGAAAGTGAGGACAGTGGACGGTGGGGGACAGTGGACAGTGGAGGTGAATGGAACCAGACGTCCTCCTCTAAAAGCCCATCACAGAAAATGAGGACAGTAGACGGTGGGGGACAGTGGACAGTGGAGGTGAATGGAACCAGACGTCCTCCTCTAAAAGCCTCTCACAGAAAGTGAGGACAGTGGACGGTGGGGGACAGTGGACAGTGGAGGTGAATGGAACCAGACGTCCTCCTCTAAAAGCCCATCACAGAAAATGAGGACAGTAGACGGTGGGGGACAGAGGGCTGGTGTCTGAGTGTAGTGTGGAGAAGGGGGTGGGGTTTAAACCCAGTCTTGATGGAGAGGGACGTACAGGACGCTGAGAGGGACACACTGATCCGACTCATCCACTGTCCTCCTTCCTCATTTTATCAATGAATAAATAAATATATTACACAGATGTGTGTCTATTATGTGTATTTTGCAATCCAGCTAGTTACACAATTTCAGAATAAAACATTACGACACACTCGTCCGTCTTTGGCGAGAGTTAAACTCACCCACATACGCCCCCAGCTCCTGCAGCTTCCCTTTAATGGCCGCCTGAAAAACACAGAACAACAATAAAGGGTTAAATGGAAGAGGAGAAAAGAATACAGTGTACATTCACAGAGCACAGATCCTTGTATTTATGACGGCAGCACGGTGGCTCCTCCTGCAGTGCTGTCTGAGGGCTCGAAGGTCACTTCCACACTCAGTGGCGTCTGTCCTCGTCCGCCACAGACTCAGGGGTTTACATCTTCTCTCAGCGTTGTGTGTGATACACAGTAAAGATCTGTACTCTCTCTGATCTCAGTTCAGCCCTAAAGTGTCGACCCTGACCCCTTACTGCTGCCGACTCTGAGCCTGTGGAGGACACACTTTATATATCTTTAAACAATGACATAATCTCCTGCTTAAAGTGGAGTAACTCAAAGTAATGGGCCTTGAACACTTCATAATTAACTGTACACTCTGATTCCACACAGAGCTCTGCCAGACTAGGTCTAAAACACCCAGCATTACCACACTACACTGAAAACACAGAGGGGTTTTAAAGCCGCAGCTCCCTCAGAAGAGGTCTATCTCCGTGTGACGGTAATAAAACACTAAATAATACACTGTAATAAAGTACACACCGCCTCAGAGCTGTGATTAATCCCTCTCTCCTACCGCTACACACTTAGCTTAGCTCCTCTCTCAACCGCTCTTTACACAGTTTTAAAGCTCTTACCCTGATCTTTTTACTTATCTCCGTCCCGATTTCCATCCTCTATCCTCTAAAAACCTAAAACCGGTGTAAATCCGCAGGTTAAACCCTGTTTCTCAGTCATAAACCTAAAATCTGCGCGGTAACGGACTGTTTTTTTTTTTGTAGGCCATAAAATGAATGCGAGCCTACGCGACACACTGCGCATGCGCCTGAGCCGCGTCAGGAAGGGGAAGCTCACCCAAATATAGACCGATCGGCCATAACATTAAAACCATGTATTATCCATATAATCAGCTCCACTGACCACACACAGGAGCAGTTTGTACTAATGCTCTTACAGACTGTAGTCGAACTGTTGCTCTGTATACTTTGTTAGCCCCATTTCCCCTGTTCTTCAACGCCCAGGACCCCATGGTGGAGTGGATCAGACACAGCAGTGCTGCTGGAGTTTTTAAACCCTGTGTCCACTCTCTGTCCACTCTGTGAGACACTCCTCCCTCGTTGGTCCACCTTGTAGATGTAGAGTCAGAGACAGTAGCTCATCTGTCGCTGCACAGTGTGTGTCGCTCGTCCTCTAGTCCTTCATCAGTGACACAGGACGCTGTCGGCTGGATGTTTTTGGTCGGTGGACTGTTCTCGGTCCAGACACTGAGGGGTTTAAAAACTCCAGCAGCACTGCTGTGTCTGATCCACTCTACACCAGCACAACACACACTAACACACCACCACCACGTCAGTGTCACTGCAGCGCTGAGAATGATCCACCACCACGTCACACCTGCTCTGTGGGGGTCCTGAGCGCTGAGGAACAGGGGGAGAGGGGGGTAATAAAGTATCTATCTGTCAGTTGTACGGCTGGGTTGGTCTTTGATTCCCCTGTGCCGCCCCCTTGTGGACCAACAAAATCAGGCCTAAATTTCGAAGGTGTGGTGTAGCTCCCCTTTAAAGCCCCAGGGCTGTAGATGGCGCAGTTGTTTCCCCCTGTCTCAGACGGTTGTGTTTGTATCTGACCTCCCCCGGTTTTGACGGAATGGTTCAGTCCGCTGTGTGCCGTCAGAAGTGAAAGTACAGAAGCGTGGTTCAGGACAAGCACGGGACGGGGGTGTGTGGCGTGTGTGTTTTTGATGTTTTAAGAGGACGAACCCTATTCCGTTAACGTTATATCAGTGTGTTATTTTTCAGATATCACAGGATCCAGTCGTGTGTACTGTTATGAAAAAAGCCGCCCTGAGCAGAGTTACGTGATTATTGAGTGTTTGTGTCAGCGGCCGTTTCTCAGACTTGTACCCGGGCTGTGGAGCGATGAGCTCGGCAGGGAGGAGCGGTCTGATCGGCCTCAGTGTCGGAGTAACGCTGAGCACCGGAGTGATCGCCTTTCTTCTGATTAAAGAGCTCCTACGGAGGAGAAACGAGCGGCTCCTGCTTCAGAACAGTAGCCGGGGACAGTGCGCCGTGGACGGCCAGCTCTCTCTCATACAGCGCGGCACGGGTGAGCCTGGAGCTTTGATCTTATCCGTGATAAAATAACTCAGAGCAGGAGTCGAGAGCAAGTTTAATATCATATAAACAATACACGCGTGGTTTACCGCCTAGACCGTGGAATATGGGGCTGTATGAGACCGTTACTTGTTCTAACTTTCCGTTCCACCTTAAAAGGTCTAGCAGTTTCCCTGTGGTTCAGCATTAAATGATGCAGCAGTTACACTCTGCTTGTCATCCACCTTAAACAGTGCAGTATTTACATTCTAGTGTTTCTCATCCACCTTAAACAGTGCAGTATTTACATTCTAGTGTTTCTGGTCCACATTAAACAGTGCAGTATTTACATTCTAGTGTTTCTGATCCACATTAAACAGTGCAGTATTTACATTCTAGTGTTTCTGATCCACCTTAAACAGTGCAGTATTTACATTCTAGTGTTTCTGATCCACCTTAAACAGTGCAGTATTTACATTCTAGTGTTTCTGATCCACCTTAAACAGTGCAGTATTTACATTCTAGTGCTTCTGGTCCACCTTAAACAGTGCAGTATTTACATTCTAGTGTTTCTGATCCACCTTAAACAGTGCAGTATTTACATTCTAGTGTTTCTGATCCACCTTAAACAGTGCAGTATTTACATTCTAGTGTTTCTGATCCACCTTAAACAGTGCAGTATTTACATTCTAGTGTTTCTGATCCACCTTAAACAGTGCAGTATTTACATTCTAGTGTTTCTGATCCACCTTAAACAGTGCAGTATTTACATTCTAGTGTTTCTCATCCACCTTAAACAGTGCAGTATTTACATTCTAGTGTTTCTGGTCCACATTAAACAGTGCAGTATTTACATTCTAGTGTTTCTGATCCACCTTAAACAGTGCAGTATTTACATTCTAGTGTTTCTGATCCACCTTAAACAGTGCAGTATTTACATTCTAGTGTTTCTGATCCACCTTAAACAGTGCAGTATTTACATTCTAGTGTTTCTGATCCACCTTAAACAGTGCAGTATTTACATTCTAGTGCTTCTGGTCCACCTTAAACAGTGCAGTATTTACATTCTAGTGTTTCTGATCCACCTTAAACAGTGCAGTATTTACATTCTAGTGTTTCTGATCCACCTTAAACAGTGCAGTATTTACATTCTAGTGTTTCTGATCCACCTTAAACAGTGCAGTATTTACATTCTAGTGTTTCTGATCCACCTTAAACAGTGCAGTATTTACATTCTAGTGTTTCTGATCCACCTTAAACAGTGCAGTATTTACATTCTAGTGTTTCTGATCCACCTTAAACAGTGCAGTATTTACATTCTAGTGTTTCTGATCCACCTTAAACAGTGCAGTATTTACATTCTAGTGTTTCTGATCCACCTTAAACAGTGCAGTATTTACATTCTAGTGCTTCTCATCCACCTTAAACAGTGCAGTATTTACATTCTAGTGCTTCTGGTCCACCTTAAACAGGGCATTTACACTGGAGGGGGATCACATTAAAATATTAAATAATGTATAACAAGTAATCAAGTCTGACCAACACACACACACACACACACACACACACACACTGTGCATGTTGGTCCAAGACTGAGGAGATGAACAGAGAAGGGAGCGCCTGAGGTAATGAACTGTGCAAATCATATGTAAAGTGTAATAGAGGCTTTATAGATAACCCCCCAAACACACACACACACACACAGATAACAGCATCCACACCACATTATATCACACCCTCCGCCCAGAACAGGAACAGAGGAGGAGTCTGACGCTACAGAGATTAATCTTATTATTATCTTAAAAGACACCTTCTACATTTCCCAGAGTGAACTTGGGCATCACTGCTCACGCACACACAGACACACACGCACAAGCGAGGAGGGGCATTCTCAGTCTACTCAGTCCAGCAGTGACACTGAGGGGTTTAAAAACTCCAGCAGCACTGCTGTGTCTGATCCACTCTACACCAGCACAACACACACTAACACACCACCACCACGTCAGTGTCACTGCAGCGCTGAGAATGATCCACCACCACGTCACACCTGCTCTGTGGGGGTCCTGAGCGCTGAGGAACAGGGGGGAAGTGATAAAGGGTGTAATAAAGTATGCAGAGCAACAGGACTACAGTGTGTAAGTGTGGAGCTGAGAGTGTAGACAAACAAGGAGGTGGGTTATATAAATAAGTGTGTGTGTGTGTGTACAGACCCCGTGTTGTTAGCGTCGGCGCTGCGGGGGCTGAGCCCGGAGCAGCAGGTGGAGCTGAGGAACTCTCTGGACGAGGTGATGCTGAGTGTGTCCAGCCTGAGGAACGAAGTGGCCGAGCTGCGCTCGAGTCTCAGGGACATCGCCAGCACCATCATCGAGGACGTCCGGTGAGGGACGGGGACGAGGACATAAACTAACACTGAGACACTGTGGACAGACACAGGCTGTACATCCAAACATTTACTCGATAAAATCAAACCCCATCTCTCTCTGTGTCTCATTCCTGTTCTCCATTTTCTCTCGAATTCCTTTCTCACTTTTTTCACTCAACTTTCTCTCTCTCTCTCTCTCTCTCTCTCTCTCTCTGTGAGCAGTAAAGGAGTGGAGGAGAGTCAGAGATCACGTAGGAGACGCCACATTTTGCCTCGAGAGCGTTCAGACTCCATGAGCTCCAGCTCCATCTACTTCACCGCCAGCGCCGGGACGGCCAGTCTGTACGGAGACAGCGAGGGGGGGTAGGTAACACTGTCTTCATGGCAACCGTGGGGGTGGGGTTACAGTCAGAAAAGCAGTCAAGCACATTAGTGACGAGGGGCAGGGGCAGGGAACACACAGCAAGGGTTACAGACCCCCCCCCTCCTCCACAGAGGAACACAGTTCTGTTTCTTAATGAAACGTCTGTGACCTGCTTTGGTCCAAACCCCACGAGCCCCACAGCAGTGTTCTCCCCCTGTGTAAACAGCCCCTGTTCAGAACGCCCGCTTTCAGCACCTGTTCCTTTAAATGATAACGAGCCGCTCGCTGTTCACCCCGACCCCGAGCGCACAGCAGTGAGGAGCGAGGAGCAGAAGCTCTGGTTTTTAGCCGTTTTCACTCTGTTCTCTTTCTTCTCCGTTTTTACTCAGTGCTCTTATTTCTCCGCGCTCGTTGTGTCTGTTTTGCTGAGTTTAACCTCGTCTTTGAGCTCTCACATAAACACGGGTCCAGCGCTGTGACTGGACAGACTCAGACGAGGGGGCGGGGCCATTCTAAAGTCGTCAGAAGACGTCAGAAACAGAGCAGAATCAGAACGGCTTGTGTTTTCAGACTCAGGCAGCGCACGGAAAACTGACTGGGGTCCAGAAAATAGTTTTACCTGATGTGTGTGTGTGTGTGTGTGTGTGTGTGTGTGTGTGTGTGTCTCTGACCTCAGCTACACCACCGCGTACTCCACGGCTGAGTCGGACTACACGGACCGAGAGACGGATAAAGAGGAGAACGAAGAGGATGAAGAGGACGAGGAGGGGGATGAGGATGAGGATGAGGAGAGGAGCTGTGCCACGGTGCTGACCCTGCGGCCGGACGACTCTCAGGCCGAGGAGGAGGAGGTGGAAGAGGAGGAGGATTTAGGAGCGACAGAGATACTGGAGGAGCCCAGTCTGGAGCTGGCCTTCCTCCTCACACACTGCGACCTGCTGCACGCCGGGGATTCTGGGAAAAAAGCAGAAGGCTTCTACCTGCTGAGGGAGAACAAGCCGCTGGTGAGTGACTGCTCCTTTAAAGAGAGACAACATTCTGACTGGGCACGACACCCTTATCTAAGTGTGTGTGTGTGTGTGTGTGTGTGTGCGCACAGTATGGTGATAGTGTGGAGTTTCTGTGGCGACTGGCTCGAGCCTACAATGATGTGTGTGTGCATTCAGAGGATCAAGACGACAGGCGGAGCTACACAGAGCAAGGTACACACACACACACACACACACACACAGATTTCGTTATGAATTGGATAGAAATACACAGGTTCATAAACTAAACCTGAAGTGTTTGTCTGTGAAGGTCGTGATGAGGCCGAGGCGGCGCTTCAGAGAAACGGACTCAGTGCAGAATGTCATAAATGGTGAGACACACACACACACACAGAGAGATATTCAAATTCAAATGCAGCTGATGACAGACTTTAATATTAACCTCCCTCTCGGGCCAGGTTTGCGGTCCTGGCCGGTCAGTCGTCTCAGTTCGAGAGCATGCACGGGAAGCTGAAGAGCCTCCACATCCTGAAGGTGAGACACAGAGTGAGAGCAGTGAAAGTCTGCGTGGTCTCTGAGGGGGTGGGGGGTGTCTCTTCTGGATAGAGAGGTGTTTTTGTTTTTCTTTTTTTTGAATGAATAACCCCTCCCCGTTTTGTTCCTTCAGGAGCATCTGGACCGAGCTCTGTCCCTCAGAGACGATGACCCGCTGTGTTTCTTTCTGCTCGGACGCTGGTGCTTTGAGGTGGGTTGTATGAGGGGTGTTTTCTGGGGTTTGTTGAAGATGATGGATGATGGCCAGAGTGTTTTGGGGTGTTTGAGGGGTACTAAGGCCGGAGTGTTTGGGGCTGTTTGAGGGGTACTTAGGCCGGAGTGTTTGGGGGTGTTTGAGGGGTACGTATGCCAGAGTTTTGGGGGGTACTTAGGCCGCAGTGTTTGGGGGTGTTTGAGGGGTATTTAGGCCAGAGTTTTGGGGGTGTTTGAGGGGTACGTATGCCAGAGTTTTGGGGGGTACTTAGGCCGGCGTGTTTGGGGGTGTTTGAGGGGTATTTAGGCCAGAGTTTTGGGGATGTTTGAGGGGTACTAAGGCCGGAGTGTTTGGGGGTGTTTGAGGGGTATTTAGGCCGGAGTTTTGGGGGTGTTTGAGGGGTACTTGGGCCGGAGTTTTGGGGGTGTTTGAGGGGTACTTGGGCCGGAGTTTTGGGGGTGTTTGAGGGGTACTTGGGCCGGAGTTTTGGGGGTGTTTGAGGGGTACTTGGGCCGGCGTTTTGGGGGTGTTTGGGGGTACTTGGGCCAGAGTTTTGGGGGGTGTTTGAGGGGTACTTGGGCCAGAGTTTTGGGGTATCTGAGGGGTGTTGAAGCTCATTAGGTTTGATTGTATGAAGGCGAGATGTGCTGTAGAAGGTGGTTAGTGACCCGTGTTACGTTTCTCTGAGGGCAGGTGAGCAGACTCACCTGGGTGGAGACAAAAGCAGCGGCGGCTCTGTTCGAGACTCCTCCCACTTCCTGCCTGAACGATGCTCTGGAGAACTTCCTGAAGGTGGCGGTCACTCTGTTTTAATAACAACTTTATATCAGTTTTATTAACATTAACACTACCCTCTCTTTACTAAGATTAGAGTTTAGAGCTGATGTGTGTGTGTGTGTGTGTGTGTCTAAGGCCGAGGAGCTGAACCCCGGTTCCTCCAGAGCAGTGAGGCTGTACATCGCTAAGGTACCGTGGTCAGTTTGTTTACGCTGTGGATGCTGTGGTTGTGTAGAGCGGAGTGTGTTGATTGTGAACGTTGTTGTGTGTTTTAGTGTCATAAAGAGATGGGGAATCTCTCAGAAGCTCGAAACTGGGCTCAGCTCGCACTGAGCATGCTCAGTAACTCCAGCCAGGTAACGTCCACAACACCTTTATCACAGTAGAGCGATAGTTTGGGGAAAACCTGATTTAGTTTCTCTATTTTAACCCCCGATAACCAGCTGCAGTGGGGCTCAGCCGATGTCTGGTGGCTGATAATATCGGCTGATATTTCAGAATATAGAGTCGGCCTGTGATATATCAGTATCGCCAGAAATCCCACTGATAAAGAGTCGTCTTCAGCACTTTACAAACCCAGTCATTCAACTTGTGATGTTCTTTTGTATTAAAAATAAATAAATAAATAAACCACAATACAGTGCCTTCAGTGGCGGCCATGTTTTAAGCCGTAGTGTGTTTGAGCTTTGGTTTGAGCCGTGAGCAGCACCTGTGTTTACCCCAGTTACGTACGAAAGAGAGCAGTCTGGATCCACTTGAAGTCAAAACTGTAAAAACAGAAATCAGTAAAATTTAAAATTAGACTCTAATACGGTTTCTCCGCCTTAAATCTGCCAGCTTTGTTTTGGAAATGTCTGGTCCACCTTAAATGCCTCAGAAATCAGTAAGGATCCTCTTAAGCTCCTTAAAATCAGTATCAGTGGCAAAATGTTCCAATCGGTCCAGCCCTAGTCTGAAGTTAGGCTTTAGTTTGATGCTGGAGTTATGAGACATAATACAGGGGCTTTTAAAATAAAGTAATATTTAAATGCATGGTTATTACGTTTTATTAATGCTAGTATCTGTTAATGTATAATGACTTTAAAATAAAACCACAACGAGTTAATATTTAACAAGATAAACCTTTATTTTTTGACCCACAGGAGTTTGGCATCTCTGGACTGGAGGCGGAGTTACAGGCCTTGATTGACAGCTCAGCTGAGAACTAGGGGCGGGGCTGGGTGAAGTCTGTCCTCTGCGAGAGTGGGAAGATGAAGAAGAGCAGAAACTAACTGTTTACAGAGAGGGAGTCTGATCTGCGTCTGCGGAGTTCATCAATTCACTCAGAGTTCATTCATTAATTAAGTGTTTAGTGTGGGTGTGTGTGTGTGTGTAGAGGAGTGCATCGCTTTGTACTGGAGCAGGTTCTCATCACTTACAAAACACTTTATTTTTGGACAATTCCAGCTGCTTTTCATGTTTTGTTAAAATCTCTGATGAACCGACCAACAGAATCGCTCCAAAATGACACTCCTCCACAGTCACTCGGTCGAGCCGGAAGTCTGGAAAGTCCCGTACCTCGTCCTCTATTGGACAGAGCTTGGGTTCAGGCTTAGTTAATCTGGCTAACTGAGAAACCCCAGCTGGGGGAAGCTCACTCTTTTTACGTGAAAACTGACGTTAATCTTTATTAATCATTCTAGACTTGTTCAGCAGAGCTTTTCAAACACTTAAAGCATCTCTGCGTGAACTTTGGGGCGCAATTCGTCCGCGTTTCACAGACATGAGCCGCATGAAATCCCTCCTAGAACGTCAATTGTTTGACAGTCGAAAAAAATGTGAATTTATAGGTGCAGTTACACACTTCCACCAGAGAGGGCTCCAAATGCCCAGTGCAGCTTCAACTAATCCTTCTTTAGGAGAGTGTGGGTTTGTTTTTGTGTCTTTCTGGGGCGGTGTTCAGACGGAACCGGTCTATAAACAACCACGTTTATTATTTTTTTTTACTTTAATATTTATTTTTAAATTGCATTTTAACTTTGCCTTTTTGGGGCGAAACATTCCCGCTCAGTGCCGGGGGTGGGTTGCCATTACCTTAATATTTAATAAAGACAGTTATTTATTTACAGAAATGTACATGACATTAACATTCACTGACGCTGAGGAATCACGGGGGTTGTTGTTGTAAACATTCCAGATGTAAACACGTTTCATTTTTGACACTAAATAAATATCAGTCTGACGGAAACATTGTGCAGCTCAGTCTTTCTCCACCTTAAAGCAACAGTAAGAAAGATTTGGTACTTGCTCCTGGACTCACCCTACAGCTGCAGAGTGTAATGCACTGCCTTCAAATTAATGGGACTGTGAATTCCTACCCTCCTCCAAAGGTTACACAGTATAGTCTCTGCAGTGCTGAGCCCAGAATAGCAACAACAAAGGCTCTGTTCTGTTACAGCTCAGTGGAGCATCACAATGATTTTGAAGGGAAAATATTACAGTGTTACTTAAAACTGCAGGTACACTGGGTGAGATGTAAATACAGAGATGGAGGATGGTTCAGATTCTGTCTAAAACCACGCTTAAAACGTCAACTCTGCCCTCAGGGTGTCTGGCTAAACTGAGAAATCCTGGGACCTGCTCCACAACGTTAAAGGGTAAAAACAGGCTTGACTTTGGGCTTAAGTTATCCCCCCTAAACTGAGAAATCCAGCTTTGCAGAACCAGGTGCTGTGGATTTAGACAGTGGAGTCTGGTTGTTTTCAGAATCTGAACCATCCTGTTTAGCTCGATAAGTCAAGCCTGTCCTTTAGGAAAACAGTGAGGACCACACCTATTGGACCGTCCGACTTCCCTGGCTAAAGTTTTAGCAGTGTACCCACATTACTTTGGGTTTAACTGAACCCTGTCCAATAGGAAACAAGGCTGAGGGAATTTCTTATTGGAAAGTGTTAAAATTTGAGCTTAACTCAGCTGGCTGAGAAATCTTGGTTTGTGGAATACCACCCTTGTGAGGCCGATCTGGACTTGGTTTTGAAAAAAAAAACCCTAAAAGAACTAAGCGTAAATTAAAAACCAAGCGTAAACTTTTCATATTAATAAACAAACAATGACAGGTTTAATTCAGAGTATTTTATGTACAGAAGAATACACTTCACACAAACATAAACAAGGAACATACACAAAGCAGGGCTTGAGTTTCAGCCCCGGCCCATCTCCCCTTATCCCCAAATAAGATCTGTATTACAGGAAAACAAATCACATCTAATACACACGTCTGCCTACAGGTGGCGCTACAGTGCAGGTAATTTAGTGTCTGGAGTTGCTTCTTTAGGTTTACACTGGAGCGCTGAGGCTACCCCACGAGTCAGCACCCGATCTCAAATGGAAAGCATTTCACAATTCGAACAATCCAGAAGCAATCTGAAGAAACTGGATTCGCTTGGAACTGTGTTTACCACAGGGCCCCAATTATTCTGTAAGCTTCAGCCTGTGAAGCAATGCAACGTTTCTAATGGCGCTTTTCCACTTCATGGTCTCAGCTTGACTTGACTCGTTTGTTCCTCCTCCTCCACCAGGTGAATCAGGAAGCGGGTTCTTGTTTAGTGGCTGTTCTCTCGTGGTTCAGAGCGAGTCGAGTAGGGACTAAACCGTGGCGTGTAAACCTTGCAGAGTGCTGATCGTCCAGAGAGAGTCGTCACTCTACGCCACGCAACACAGACGACCAGCACCAACTCTCCATCTGTAAAATCTCCAGCTGCAGCAGAGATCATGTTTGTTTTTATCCGACTCACGACGGCAGCTCGTAAAATGACGCCGTGGTCTTTTGAAGAGGTTCGAACGCTCCTCGGATCGGTGGCCGACGAAAGAATCCAGCGAGAGCTGGACGCTGCAACAAGGAAGGAACAAACTCTACTGATCTGTCTGAACTGATGACGGAGCTGTGTTCAGTCCCAAACAACAACAACACGCCGATACACCATGAGTACACACTGCTTAACGTTACCACCGCCGTTGTTGTGGTTTCCATTAGAGACGGTGTTTGAGACGACACTGGATACATGTCGGGGGTGGGGGAATGATGTGGGAGTGGAAAACCAACCAGAGACTGAACAGAGAGTAGAGTCTGTACCATATGAAGGTACATTGAGATACAAGGTTCTGTTCCAATAATCACAGGATGGGACAGAGACGTCAGCCTCGCTCCAGTGTAAAAGTAAAGAATCGAAACTCAGACGCTGCACATTCAGGAAGTGTGTAAGTTTGGTTGGACTTTCTGGATGGACACTTGTTATTGAAAGGTTTGCTGTGTGTGTGTGTGTGTGGTATTGGACAGACATTATTCTGTAAGAACTCCCCAAATCTTTCACACCAACCTCATCTGCTCATGTAAAAGTGTGTATCAGAGTCGTGATCAAAGCTCTATCACGTTTATTTCCCTGCTCCACAGACGACAGCAGTCTTTACTCGACACAGCCGTAATCAGTGTCTATCACCATGTGTTTCAGTCTCTCTTCCATTTATCCAGAGTTCCACTCCTCCACCTCCCTCTCTCGCTCCTCCTCTCAGTCTTTAGCGTCTCCCACGCCGTCTGCGTTGATGGCGAACATGGCCTCGGCCTCAGGTAAACACGGGGAGTCATAGATCTTACAGATTCTAGTCTCTCCTCTTCCCTTCCTCAGATACAGCCTGAGAGAGAGAGAGAGAGAGAGAGAGAGAGAGAGAAATATTGAGATTAAGGCAGGCATGGAGAGGGGTGAGAATGAGGAAATGAGATAAATGTAGCAGGAGGGAGAAGGGTGAGAGAAAGAACTGGTAGCGAGAGCAATGAGAAAAAGGGAGTGAGAGCGAAAGAAAAAAAAAAGAAATGGAGAAGGGTCAGAGACAACAAGAGGAGCAAAAAGGAGAAAGTGCAAAGAGGGAGAGAGAGAGCAGAACTGGTAGAGGGAGTGATGGGAAAGAGGGAGAGTGTGAGAGAGAGAAAACTGGTAGAGAGGGAGAGATGGGAATGATAGAGAGAGAGAGAGAAAGAGAAGGGAGACGGGAAGGTGGTGGTGAGGGAGAAACAGGAGGTACCTGGTGGTGGAGGCGTGTGCCAAGATGTTTCCTCCGATGGGTTTTTTGGGGTCTGCAGAGAACATGGCCGCTCCATCCACCTGAGCCACCACCTGATTCGTGATGACCACAGCCACACCGAACTGAACAGGACAACATACACACATCAGAGCCGGCCCAACAGTGCGGAATCAACAGATTCACTCTGTAACCGTCCTGTGATTCCGAGGATCCAGCGGCGGACCGAGGATAAAGTCTGGATGTGGTTTGGAACCGTGTTGTTTACCAAAAGGTTTTCCTGCTGGTTTTAGTCGTTCTGTTTCATTCTTAACGACAAACCACGACTTTGTTTAGAAGAACTACCAACTCTCAGCTCCTTTCCACCTTAAATATTGCAGCACTCCATTCCACCTAAAAACCATGCTCTAATTACTTTTGAGTGTCTTTTCCCCAAAAAGCTCTGAGACTTTTTCCACCTTAAACAGTGCTTCTGTAACATTCCGCCGCTCCCATGTTCCACCTTAAACGGTCCATTCACACTGTGCTGTAGCAGCTGTTTGAAACAAACACGCCTCTCACAAACAGACCTCAGTTTGTCTCTGTAGCAAACGCAGGACGACTTCAGATTTAATATCTCTAATGTCTCATTAACGTCTCTGTGGTCTCACCTCGTCAGCGAGGCGCAGCAGCATGCGCAGGAAACGGCCCAGGTGACACTGCCGAGCCGAGAGCTCCCCTCGCCCTGAATAATCCGTCCGATAGAGAGCAGTCGCACTGTCCACTATCAGCAGAGCATACCTGAGAGAGAGAGACAGACAGAGAGAGAGAGAGACAGAGAGAGAGAGACAGAGACAGAGAGAGAGACAGAGACAGAGAGAGAGACAGAGACAGAGAGAGAGACAGAGAGAGAGAGAGAGACAGAGAGAGAGAGAGAGAGACAGAGAGAGAGAGAGAGAGAGAGAGACAGAGAGAGAGAGAGAGAGACAGAGAGAGAGACAGAGAGAGAGACAGAGAGAGAGAGAGAGAGAGAGACAGAGAGAGAGACAGAGAGAGAGACAGAGAGAGAGACAGAGAGAGAGACAGAGAGAGAGACAGAGAGAAAGAGAGACAGAGTTTACAATTCATTTCAGTAGAAGAGACTGACTGATGAACAAATACAAACAGTTAATGGTGAGTTGCCACAAAATGAATGGAAGTCGATGTAATGTCACACAGATTCGTGTGTGTGTGTGTGTTAGTTACCTGGACTCTGCCATCATGGCTGAAGCCTGGTAGAGCAGCTGTGTCTGATGATCTGTGTTGAAAGCTCGAGCGTACGCTACGTTATCCAGCACGTCGCTCCCCACCAGTCCGTACCTGAGACCCACCGGAGAAAAGAAACAGAAAAACAAAGATCTTCAGCTCCGTCTCTGTTCCCCGTGAAAAGGAGACGCTTGATGAAAGAACAGACTGATATGAATAACATCACCAGTAATCAGTAAACATTTGGGAGATATCCGCAGGCCGTACAGGGCCGAGCAAGACCCCCGGGGCTGATGTCCCCCGTCTCTTCGGTACCGTACCTCTCTGCGACGGCGAGGAGCCTCTCGGGCCGGAAGGTGCCCTCTGTGTCGATGTACATGGCTTTGCCCTCGCCCCCGCCCTGATCAATCGGGAGCTGACAGGTCACCGCCAACGTGTGGCACAGCTGAGTCTTCCCTGTCCTGAACTCCCCAAACATCTCCGTTATAGAACCAGTCTCAATACCACCTTAACACACACAGAGAGAGGGAGACACACAGAGAGAGGGAGACACACAGAGAGAGGGAGACACACAGAGAGAGGGAGACACACAGAGAGAGGGAGACACAAAGAGAGAGGGAGACACAAAGAGAGAGGGAGACACAAAGAGAGAGGGAGACACAAAGAGAGAGGGAGACACAAAGAGAGGGAGACACAAAGAGAGGGAGACACAAAGAGAGAGGGAGACACAAAGAGAGAGGGAGACACAAAGAGAGGGAGACACAAAGAGAGGGAGACACAAAGAGAGGGAGACACAAAGAGAGGGAGACACAAAGAGAGGGAGACACAGAGAGGGAGAGAGAGAGGAACAGAGAAAGACAGAGAGAGGGAGACACAGAGAGAGGGAGAAAGAGAGAGGGAGACAGAGAGAGAGGGAGACAGAGAGAGAGAGACAGAGAGAGAGAGAGACAGAGAGAGAGGGAGACAGAGAGAGAGGGAGACAGAGAGAGAGGGAGACAGAGAGAGAGGGAGACAGAGAGAGGGAGACAGAGAGAGAGGGAGACAGAGAGAGAGGGAGACAGAGAGAGAGGGAGACAGAGAGAGAGGGAGACAGAGAGAGAGATTATCATTCACTATATATTCACTATTTGTTTGCCCTCCTGTAAAAGGAGGAATCACTTCAGGTCTCTGTCATTTAATCCCATTGTGACTAGGGCTTCCTATATTCATTAGTTTACATTCAACAATTCATCATCTTCATCAGAGCTCAGTCTCTCTCCGTCTCACCCTGCAGGAGTTTGTCCAGTTCTTTGGAGCCTGTGGAGATCTGGATGATTTCGGCTCGTCGCTGGTGAAACTCAGTCGCTGTGGTGAATCCCATCGGAACCAGCTTCGCAGCTTCACCCTGCAGAGAACCGGTTAAACACTCAGACTTCGAACACTGAATAAAAGCCCCACTGCAATAGAGTGAGTGAGTGAGCGCTAGCGCCCCCCCATGACTCTCACCAGGATCTTGTCGGCTTTGGCCTCGCTGATGCCCTTGATGTTGAGCAGCTCCTTTTTCGGCGCGTAAGCCACGGCCTCGATTGTGTGGAACCCAGCGTCCTCCAGTTTCTTCAGATCACTGGCACTGATACCACACTGCTGCTCGACACAGAGAGAGACCATCACAACTGAGACAAACTACCCAGCCTCCCGCGTGCTCCCCAAGTCAGAAACACAAGATAAAACGAGTCGTTCTGATCCTGCTCCGCTTCTGACGTCAAGTACAGAGACTTTAGAATAGCCCCGCCCCCTCGTCTGAGTCTGTCCAATCACGGTGCTGGACCCGTGTTTACGTGAGAGCGCAAAGACGAGGTTAAACTCAGCAAAACAGACACAACGAGCGCGGAGAAATAAGAGCACTGAGTAAAAACGGAGAAGAAAGAGAACAGAGTGAAAACGGCTAAAAACCAGAGCTTCTGCTCCTCGCTCCTCACTGCTGTGCGCTCGGGGTCGGGGTGAACAGCGAGCGGCTCGTTATCATTTAAAGGAACAGGTGCGTTCTGAACAGGGGCTGTTTACACAGGGGGAGAACACTGCTGTGGGGCTTTGACGAAAGCAAGTCACAGATGTTCCACTGTGAGGAAAAATATGGACAAGTGCTGAGAACAGTCTAGAACCATGTAAAGCGTGGTATTTTACCTCCAGACGGCAGAGAGGCTGTGGCCCAAAGCTCTCCTCGTCCTCAACTTCTGCCTGCACCTCCACCCTGCTCTCGCTCCTCATCGCCATCTCTGCTCCTCCTTCAACAGAAAAACACTCGGTCAGGTAACAACGAACACACACGTCCTTTAAACACTTTGCAGTTCTACAGTTACACACTGTAGTCCACCTGTGGCTCTGCATACTTCATCACCCCCCTCCCCCCTGTTCTTCAGCGCTCAGGACCCCCACAGAGCAGGTGTGATGTGGTGGTGGATCATTCTCAGTGCTGCAGTGACACTGACGTGGTGGTGGTGTGTTAGTGTGTGTTGTGCTGGTGTAGAGTGGATCAGACACAGCAGTGCTGCTGGAGTTTTTAAACCCTGTGTCCACTCTCTGTCCACTCTGTAAGACACTCCTCCCTCGTTGGTCCACCTTGTAGATGTAGAGTCAGAGTGTGTGTCTTTTGTGTTTTGGTTTGTGGAGAACAGAAAGTATGCAGAGCTGATGGACTACAACCTGTAACTGTTAAACAGGACACAGAAAGGTTTATTTACAATGAGGTGTCTTTAATGTTATTGGCTGATCGGTGTGTACAAGTCACTTTTCTGTGATCTCTGTCTTCTGTTAACTTCCACGAAATGGTTTTGAAAGAAAAGAATCCGTTGGGAACAGACGACAAATGAATTAATCCGGATTACTCCGTCCACACCGCGTCTGTGGGCTGCGGTGGAACAGACTGACTGTAGTCAACTGCATTTATCCACAGCGGCGTTTAGCTTTAGCTCCGGAGCCTTCACCCACTCAGAAACAATCCCAGTTTTAAAGCAGAAACAAACCCGAATCCTCTCTGAATGCGCCTTGTCATTATGGTTTAAAGTCTGTACTACTAAACCAAGGCGGTTTATCTCGAAGTTACGGCGGATAAAACCATAAAAACCGAATGAAAATAGAATAAAAACAAAGCAAACAAACCTCCGCCGCCGCTTTCCTCTCAGAACGAGTTTTCCCGCGCTCCACGTC
Source organism: Hoplias malabaricus (assembly GCF_029633855.1). NCBI lineage: Eukaryota > Metazoa > Chordata > Actinopteri > Characiformes > Erythrinidae > Hoplias > Hoplias malabaricus. Next base: position 45,964,808 of record NC_089806.1, on the reverse strand, counting down.
ACGGGTCACATGACAACGATGACGACTGCAGGCCCGTGACGTAATCAGTCGTTGACTTAGCTTCATTTAGTTTTTGTTTTACATTTTTACTGTTATTTATTTAGCTTTTTTAAATGTACCTAATTGTGAAACGAATTACTTATAATATAATAATAATAAAAAAAATAATAATAATGCAGCGACACTGATGTGGTGGTGGATCATTCTCAGCGCTGCAGTGACACTGACGTGGTGGTGGTGTGTTAGTGTGTGTTGTGCTGGTGTAGAGTGGATCAGACACAGCAGTGCTGCTGGAGTTTTTAAACCCCTCAGTGTTTTCATCACAAATTAAAATAATCCTGTGGTTTTAAAATATTTTGTTTTCTCATTAGTTTTGAACCGATTTGCTGTTTCTGTTATCTGAAAAGCAGAAAAGTGGACTTAAATATTTTTTATTGATATTTGTACATTAAGTACAGAGTGTACATTTATTTAAATGTAATTCAATAAACAGATATTCCACTTAACATTAACTTTTCATAACATAAATCTGTTCAGCCACCACAAGTTTGTCTCAAATTCAACAGAAAAAAGGCAAAAATTAAAATAGACCACAAACTAAAAGCAAAATTACACTACACTTTTACTAATATTCACTCACTCACTCACATCCTTCACATACTCACTCACAATCACTTAATCACTGACTCACAATCACTTAATCACTGCCTCACAATTACTTAATCACTGACTCACAATCACTTAATCACTGACTCACAATCACTTAATCACTCACAATCACTTAATCACTGACTCACAATCACTTAATCACTCACTCACAATCACTTAATCACTCACAATCACTTAATCACTCACTCACAATCACTTAATCACTGACTCACAATCACTTAATCACTGATTCACAATCACTTAATCACCGACTCACAATCACTTAATCACCGATTCACAATCACTTAATCACTCACTCACAATCACTTAATCACTCACAGTCACTTAAACACTCACTCACAATCACTTAATCACTCACTCACTCACAATCACTTAATCACTGACTCATTTGTAAATATAAGATTAATGAAAAGTTGAGAACAGATGTATCCACTGTACAGGGCACTACATATTACACAGGATTTAATGCCACATTTGTAAGTCTATTTAATTAAATTATGAATTAAAAGTCCCAATCAGCACAAAAATGTAGCGTAAGAAAAGTCCTCAGTTGAAGGCTAAAACATGGGCTTTATATTAAATGCTCTGGTGGCCAGCAAGGTGGCCCTGTCCCATAACGGCAGGGTCTCTGGGACCAGGGTGGGATCCTGTTCTCGGGTCATTGTCTGTGAGGAAAGTTCTCTCTGTGTCTGTGAGGGTCTCCTCCAGGAGCTCCGCTTTCCTCACAGTCCAAACACACACATCGTTAGGAGGAGTGACGGGTGGGAGCGTGAAAATGAGAGGGATAGTGTGTGAAACTGTCCGTGTGTGTGTGTGTGTGTGACTGGGTGATTCCAGGTGTGCTCTGGACCCACCACGACCTAGATCAGGATGAAGTGCTACCAGTTAAATGTCTCAACCAACCCCAGGATTATTATTATTTATCGTTTAAAATTTACAAGTTAAAAGTCTTATTCAACACAACATTATTAGTTAAAAGTCACAGTCAAAAACTCTGAGTGTATATATGTGTTGTAAATTTGAGTCCCTTTGTATCAGATTCCCAACAAAGGAAGACTGAGACATTGTTTTATTGCGTGATTTAAGAGCTTTTAGAGTTTTCGTAAGGGTTTTCCATGGTGTCCATTTTGGTGGTGGTGGAGTTCTCTGAGAGCGTCACATTCTCCCCGATAAACCTGCTGTTGTTGTAGTAATAGATGAACAGAAAGAATCCTGAGGAGAGACAGAGATAAGAAATGTAAACAGGCCGACGAACAAAGCACTGAAATATAGTCACACACCTTTAACCCTAAGAGCATCACGAGAGAGCTCATCACGCGTGGAGGAGAACATCAAGCGCCTGAGTTCGTTTACATCCAACATGTGATCTGTAAACGACAGGAATACTGGAGAGGGTCCTTTGTGTTTTATGCGTCTAAACGGTGGAACACATTTACACTAACGCTGTCCTCCCCAGTACAGTTTTAACGAACAGATGTTTAACCCTCTGAGGTCTGAGAATGTTCTCAATTTTTGCAAATCTTCTTAAATTCGCATTTACACGAATTTTAAAAATCGACATTTAATCGACATATTCAGACTCTGAACACTTTTATGAAACGTAAGGCGATTAAACGTGAATTTAAGAAGATGCACAAAAATAGAGAAATCATCCTTAGACTCCAGAGGGTTAAACATCTTTTTCGATTTTGCGTTAAGCACATGTTTCTTTATTCGAGTAATTCTTAATCCAGTCACGAATTAAAATACAGATAAATTCTGTCGTTTTAATTATTTACTCATCATTTAATTTCAGTTTCAGTTTATTCTTTGTTCTTCTTCTTGTCTTTGCTTTTATGACTGAAATTATTATTATTATTTTTAAAGCACTTTGAGATAATCGTGTACAAGTGCTTTATAGATAAAAACAATGTATATATTATTACTATTAATAATTGAATGAATATTATTACAAGCTTGTCTAAAATTTCCCTGAGTGAAGCGACACACGAGAGTGAGACAGGGAGAGACTTACGGATGGCTGTGGCATCACTGACGATTGTGGGATTAATTTATTTCACTAGTCTAAGCTAAAACACGAGACCTGGTTTGTTTACGTCTGCGATGCCGGTGTGATATTGTGTGAGTAACTGGTGCTCTGTGTTTCTCTCTCTCTCTCAGACCTTGGAAGGAGTTGAGGATGGTGAAGATGTAGTAGGACGGGAGTTTCAGGGCACCGTAGGCGAAGAAGGCGAAACCCCAGGTGATGCCCAGGGTGCAGCAGAGGCCCATGACTGATATGACGTCCAGTGTTCTTGTCTTGGAGCGTTTCCCGGGGACCGGCGGTGGTTTGAGATGCAGCACTGCAGCTTTTCTGAGCAGAAAGATCCACCTGAGCATCACGATGAAGGTGGTGAAGGTGAAGGCGAAGACCACGGAGTAGTAGCCGATGTTCACCACGTAATGGACGGTCGTGTCTGTGATCCAGCACCTTCACAACAGACGGCAAAGTCAAGGACAATTAAAATAATTAAAAACAAGCTTTGAAATGGAGCTGGAGCCCCTTTTTCAGTTTGTAGACCTTAGGGGTGGGCGATATGGCTCTAAAATAATATCACAATATATTGTATATATATAGTATATTTGTGATAACGATATTCTTGTTAATATTATAAAACACTGAACAATATTTTATTCACTTTAAGAAAATTTAACCCTTTCCACATCTCTCCTCGTGATAGTCCAGTATTATTTGAGTTTATCACACAATCTTTATTCATTCATTGTCTGTAACCGATTATTTCCCTCCTCCACCAAACTGCACTGAGGGTCTGGTGCTCTCTGGTAGCGAGGGAGCTGTACACCCCTCTAGCCCTGGTTCGGCATTGAGCTCGGTGATGTTCGACTCAGTTTGAGGTGCTCCTGAATGGCTCTTTGTGCAGGTTGGTGAATGATGGCTGTGATTGTGAAGAACACTCACATTTTTACATCCTTCCCTTTGTCTGGGTGTATGACCAGCAGGCTGTACTTTTGGAAAATGAAGAGCATTGTCACGATAACAGCAGGAGGAGCTGAAAAACACAACAGTCAAACTTCAATCAGATCCAATCTACGATAAGATGACACATGAAAATATAAGATTAAATAAGAAAATATACCACAAGATAAGATCTTTAGAGATAAATAAAGAGAAGATGAGATTATATTCGTGGGACAGTGGTGCAGCAGGTAGGTGTCGCAGTCAAACAGCTCCAAGGGCCTGGAGGTCATGGGTTCGAGTCCTGCTCCGGGTGACTGTCTGTGAGGAGTGTGGTGTGTTCTCTCTGTCTCTGTGTGGGTTTCCTCTGGGTGACTGTCTGTGAGGAGTGTGGTGTGTTCTACCTGTGTCTGCGTGGGTTTCCTCCGGGTGACTGTCTGTGAGGAGTGTGGTGTGTTCTCCCTGTGTCCGTGTGGGTTTCCTCCGGGTGACTGTCTGTGAGGAGTGTGGCGTGTTCTCTCTGTGTCTGCGTGGGTTTCCTCCGGGTGACTTTCTGTGAGGAGTGTGGTGTGTTCTCTCTGTGTCCGTGTGGGTTTCCTCCGGGTGACTGTCTGTAAGGAGTGTGGTGTGTTCTCTCTGTGTCTGCGTGGGTTTCCTCCGGGTGACTGTCTGTGAGGAGTGTGGCGTGTTCTCTCTGTGTCTGCGTGGGTTTCCTCTGGGTGACTTTCTGTGAGGAGTGTGGTGTGTTCTCTCTGTGTCCGTGTGGGTTTCCTCCGGGTGACTGTCTGTAAGGAGTGTGGTGTGTTCTCTCTGTGTCTGCGTGGGTTTCCTCCGGGTGACTGTCTGTGAGGAGTGTGGTGTGTTCTCCCTGTGTCCGTGTTGGTTTCCTCCGGGTGCTCCGGTTTCCTCCCACGGTCCAAAAACACACGTTGGTAGGTGGATTGGAGACTCAAAAGTGTCCGTAGGTGTGAGTGAATGTGTGAGTGTGTGTTGCCCTGTAAAGGACTGGCGCCCCCTCCAGGGTGTATTCCCGCCTTGCGCCCAATGATTCCAGGTAGGCTCTGAACCCACCGCGACCCTGAACTGGATAAGGGTTACAGATAATGAATGAATATTGAAGATTATATTCATTCATTCATTGTCTAAGCACTTATCTAGTTCAGGGCGCACTACCTGCTGCTCCACTGTGCGGCACTAAGATTATGTTAAATTAATGATATTCTTACATAACACCATGGTTTATTGTACAGCGGATATTTTGTAAACAAACTACCTCCACACGTGGAGTGGGGGACTACATAGCTTTTAGGGGGCTATAGCCCCCCCGCTGTGGTCTATCCACAGCAAAGCTATTGAGCATCAACTGCTTCATTCTGACTACAGAGCGATAAAAAGCAAATCAGATTTTGTTCTTCACAAGACCATGCCACATTTCTGAGGTACGAGTAGTTTGTGAGTGTTTTGGTGCAGCACTGACCCCAGCCGGCGATACAGATCTTGGTGAAGTAGTGTGGGATGGGCTCTGGCTTTGTGCGCAGCTGCAGACACAGGTGTAGCGCCTCCAGACCGAACCAGGTGAAGCTGCAGAGGAGGGTGTAGTGCATGAACCCTGCCATCACCTTACAGCCGTTCACGTTCCCCGTATCTGCCACATACTCGTTTGTCAGGAAGGTCAGGTTCAGCAGCAGAAGCGCCAGCATGAGGTTGATGAGGATACGCACGGAATCGCTCTTCCTCATTCGCCTGATGACACACACAGAAGAAATCTTTATTATTACTATTATTATTAAATACTATTCTGAAGCCTATACAACACCATTTCTGTGGATAGTCCACAGTGACGTAGGGTATGTCTGTCTCCATAGCGACGGAAATGTGAGAATGTCAGTTACTATAGCAAAAGTGAAAGAGAGTGTGTCAGTTGCTATAGCAACAGAAAGTGAGGGCATGTCCGTAGCTATGGAGACAACAAGGAATAATATGTCAGGTTCTGTAGCAAAAGAGACAGCCGGTATGTCAGTCACTGTAGAAACAGAGGAGGGTATATTAGTTACTATAACAACTATAGTACAGTGAGGGAGGGAGTCTGTGTTGGTTTCTATGTCAACGCTGATAGAGGTGTCAGTTGCTATAGCAACGGGAAGGAAGGAAATATCAGTCTCTGTAGCAACAGTGAAAAAAAAGGGTGTCAGTAATTAGGGTGACATTGACATATCCTTTCTTAATGTCCTCAGCAATGAGGAGGGAAGGTATATCAGTTGGTATAAAATCTTAGTTGCTATAGAAACTGTGAGGGAGGGTATGTTAGTTGCTATAGAAAGAGTGAGAGTGTTTGTTAGTTGCTATAGAAACAGTGTGTGTGTGTGTGTATGTCAGTTGCTATAGAAACATAAAGTAGGATTTTTTATTACTATAGAAACAGAGAGGGAGTGTATGTTAGTCTCCAAGGCAACAGTCTCTATGGAAACAGGAATATCGCTTTGCATTTTATCTTCTGGCCTTTTGGTATTTTTTTAATTAAGAAACAATTTAAAGGAGTGCTTTGACTGAACCTGAGCAGGAAGTGCATGAAGAGGGCGACACCCAGGAAGAAGATTGAGAGCCCACAGCCGATTGAGGTGATGTAGGTGAGGTTATTCAGGTCTGAGTTGCTGATGGGTGCGGATGGATCCGGCTGTGGAAACAACACAACTGGTGACATCAGATGCATTTAATGACACAACTGTGTACGTCCCTAGTGATGCCCCAGTCATCTGTAAGTAGGAATCTAATGGCACTTTTCCACTGCATGGTCCCTACTCCATGGACTGGTCTCTATTGGACTCTACTCTCTGATTGGTCCCTGGTTGGTTTTCCACTCCCACAGCTCTTCCATGAAATGTACCTGGTGTCGTCTCTAACCCCATCTCTAAGGGGAACAGTGATCTTTGGAAACCACAACAACGGCGGTGGTAACGTTAAGCGGTGTTTACTCATGGTGTATTGGCGTGTTGTTGTTGTTTGGGACTGAACACAGCTCCGTCATCAGTTCAGACAGATCAGTAGAGTTTGTTCCTTCCTTGTTGCAGCGTCCAGCTCTCGCTGGATTCTTTCGTCGGCCACCGATCCGAGGAGCGTTTGAACCTCTTCAAAAGACCACGGCGTCATTTTACGAGCTGCCGTCGTGAGTCGGATAAAAACAAACGTGATCTCTGCTGCAGCTGGAGATTTTACAGATGGAGAGTTGGTGCTGGTCGTCTGCGTCGCGTGGCGTAGAGTGACGACTCTCTCTGGACGATCAGCGCTCTGCAAGGTTTACACGCCACGGTTTAGTCCCTACTCGACTCGCTCTGAACCACGAGAGAACAGCCACTAAACAAGAACCCGCTTCCAGAACCAGGACCTGATTCACCTGGGGGAGGAGGGGAAGTAGAGTAGGGGCCATGCAGTGGAAAAGCATGGATAGGGAGTCAGCTGAGGAAAGGTGGTGATTTACTGATGTAAAAATGGGAAGCAGAGAATCTCACCGCGAGCAGCACAGCGAAGAAGGTGAGGTGGACACACTGACAGATGACATTAGAGCCCAAGTTACTGGTGTTACACCCCTCATTCGTCCAGGTCGGATACGTTCCTGAGGGAAAAAACAAAAAAACACCAGTTGTCCCTTTAAACCATTTAGAAACATTCAAAAACACAGACACTTCACTGTAATTAATTTAAGCCTGGACGCTGGTTTAGTTTAAAGCAACACTAGGTACGACTTTGGTGTTTTTGCTCTTAGCTCCACCTACAGTTTCAGAGTGTAATTCACTTTTACAGCACTGTCCTGAATTAAAAAAGGATGAGGAGGGGGTGTTTTCCTGCTCTCCATCCAGAGCTACACTGCTGTTTCTGCAGTGCTGAGCCCACAGTAGCTGTGACAGAGGCTCTGTTCTCCTTTTTACAGCTCAGTGGCACCTCACAGTGATTTTGAAGCTGGGATTTTATGGTAAAAATATTACCTACTGTTGCTTTAATGCAGAGAACTTAATTGTATTGAAAATGTATGTGAAAAATATACCGTTTCCGTTCCAGGAGTTACACTCAAGATTGAATCCAGTCTGAAAAACAAAACCACATCAGAACAAACCAGAATTACAGTGATAACAGTAAAGATCCCGAGGGGGGCACACGGGGGGCGTGGGTGGGTTTGGGACGGGCCTGGGCTGATGGGTGGTGGGGTTCAGTAAAGGGGCTATTAGTGGCACCCAGGTGGGACGGTCGTATGAGATAAACGTGGGCAGCCCAGTAACTCTCTGTATAAAGGTTTCGCCTGGGTTCAGGAAAGGGTCGGGTACAGTCCTGACCCTGGAGGGCCTTTGTTGATTGGGCCACTAGATTTAACCCTAGACAAAACCTTTTGGTACCGAGCCGGACGACCCGGACCGGCCCCACAGGGGTGTGAGAAGTGAGGCTTTACCTGAACAGCGTTCCTGAAGGTGATGTTAATGGGGTTGGACAGGTTGTTAATCTTTGTTCCCATATCAATAGAGTACACTGCGTCATTCAGAACGGCACTCGCATTCAAATCCTGAGAGAGAGAGAGAGAGAGAGAGAGAGAGAGAGAACAGAAAAGAGAACAGAGAGAGGGGGGTCAATGAGTGTATGAGAGACAGAGAGAATGAGAGAGAGAGAGAGAGAGAACACAGAGAGAGAGAGAGAGAGAGAGATAGAGAACACAGAGAGAGAGAGAGAGAGAGAGAGAACACAGAGAGAGAGAGAGAGAGATAGAGAGAGAACACAGAGAGAGAGAGAGAGAGATAGAGAACACAGAGAGAGAGAGAGAGAACACAGAGAGAGAGAGAGAGAGAACACAGAGAGAGAGGTCAGTGAGAGAGAGAGAGTTAGTTGTTATTAAAGTGTCAGTAAAATGGCGTGGTGTACCTTTGGGAACTCGAGGAGTCTGAACACAGCGGTGAAGTGTTTGCTAGTGTTTTGTTCGGATGCTTTTTTTAAAGCCTCCTGAGGGATGTTGATCGCCAGAGGGAAAGTGGCCGATTGAGTCGTGTCTTCGAGGATCTGCAAATAAAAAGAATATAAGAATAAACCAACATAAGGGACCCGTCCTCCTCAGGTCGACACCGGAGACACAACAACACAGCAGTAAAATACAGATAGGGATGAGTTACGGTGACATGAACGTGGAGCATTAGCAATGAAGGTGTGAGAAGGAGCAGGAGGTGCTCAGTGTTTCTGTGGGAGAATAAACACTGCTGTAAAGTCAGTTTGGACTCAAACAGTTCCTTAAATGGCCATGCAGGACGCTGTAGGAGAGACAAGGCCAAGACATTGGTAGGTGTGGGTGTGTGAGTGAATGTGTGAGTGCGTGTCTCCCTGTGAAGAACTGGCGCCCCCTGCAGGGTGTGATCCTGCCTTGCGCCCAGTGATTCCAGGTAGGCTTCGAACCCACCACGACCTTGAGACAATGACTGAATTAATATAAAACTAATAAACAAAAGGCCTTGGTCACGTAAAGCACAGCTGATTTCTGGATAAAACTGTGTAGAAACCTCAGAGCTCCAGAAACTGTCACGTTGCAGAGATGACTGAGGGAAACAGGATGTGATAATCAGTTACACAGGGCTAACCCTGATCTCTCTGCCGTGAAGCATGGGGGCGGTAGTGCTCTCTAAAGCCGTACCCCATAATCGTACCCTCCCTCCCCTCAGAACAGTGCACCGTGTGGTTCTTTTACTCACGCTGAGGTTGGTGTTCGGGGAGTAGATCACGGAGACGTCCTGCGTGGTGGACGCACTCTGTGGTTTCATCAGCACTCCTTGGTTCACTCCGAGGGCAATGAAGGCTGAGGTCTTGTTTACCATCAGTTCCAGAACATCGTTGATTAACGCGTTTATGGCTTGACTGATTAATAACGGAGAGAAAGTGAGAGTGAGAGACAAGAAAACGGAGATGCCAGCTTTTCTCTGGACACAGGAAACACAGATTCAATCACTGAGGTCTTACGCCTTGTCTGTCGTGTTTGAGCTGAGGCCTTTGACCGAGGAAGTGTTCAGTTTATCAGTACTAATTTCAAGCTCTGGTTTTTTCACAGGACTCCCATACTTCTGGCACGTCGGGGACTGATTTTGAAACTTGATGATGTCATCGTTAGAAGTGGACTCTGAGGATGGAGGAACATAGTGTAAACATTTTCACCATCAGAACCCTTTTGGGAAAGTGATTATTTACTGCTTTTTTAACTGTAAAATATATACAATTTAATAATGTTTATATTGTACCTCACACAAAAATAAACAAATAGCGTAGGTGCCACACTTGGGGTTGGTCATGATTATTCATTCATTCATTCATTCATTCGTTCATTCATTGTCTGTGACCCTTATCCAGTTCAGGGTGGGGCTGGGTCCAGAGCCTACCTGGAATCATTGGGCACAAGGGGTGAACACACCCTGGAGGGGGCGCCAGTCCTTCACAGGGCAACACAGACACACACATTCACTCACACACTCACACCTACGGACACTTTTGAGTCTCCAATCCACCTACTAACATGTGTTTTTGGCAGACAGTCACCCGGAGGAAACCCACACAGACACAGGGAGAACACACCACACTCCTCACAGACAGTCACCCGGAGGAAACCCACGCAGACACAGAGAGAACACACCACACTCCTCACAGACAGTCACCCGGAGGAAACCCTCGCAGACACAGAGAGAACACACCACACTCCTCACAGACAGTCACCCGGAGGAAACCCACGCAGACACAGAGAGAACACACCACACTCCTCACAGACATTCACCCGGAGGAAACCCACGCAGACACAGAGAGAACACACCACACTCCTCACAGACAGTCACCCGGAGGAAACCCACGCAGACACAGAGAGAACACACCACACTCCTCACAGACAGTCACCCGGAGGAAACCCTCGCAGACACAGGGAGAACACACCACACTCCTCACAGACAGTCACCCGGAGGAAACCCACACAGACACAGAGAGAACACACCACACTCCTCACAGACAGTCACCCGGAGGAAACCCACGCAGACACAGAGAGAACACACCACACTTCTCACAGACAGTCACCTGGAGGAAACCCACACAGACACAGAGAGAACACACCACACTCCTCACAGACAGTCACCCGGAGGAAACCCACGCAGACACAGAGAGAACACACCACACTCCTCACAGACAGTCACCCTGAGGAAACCCACACAGACACAGAGAGAACACACCACACTCCTCACAGACAGTCACCCGGAGGAAACCCACACAGACACAGAGAGAACACACCACACTCCTCACAGACAGTCACCCTGAGGAAACCCACGCAGACACAGAGAGAACACACCACACTCCTCACAGACAGTCACCCGGAGGAAACCCACACAGACACAGAGAGAACACACCACACTCCTCACAGACAGTCACCCGGAGGAAACCCACGCAGACACAGAGAGAACACACCACACTCCTCACAGACAGTCACCCAGAGCGGGACTCGAACCCACAATCTCCAGGACCCTGGAGCTGTGATAGAGACACCACCTGCTGCTCCACCATGTGACCGTTGGCCGTGATTAAAATAGGTTTAATACATTTTTAATCTCTGTTACATCCAGAAGGACACTAGGTGTCAGTATAATTGAATCACACGGAGAAGAATCAGAGCAGAAAAAGAATGAGGGATTTAACTGTTTCACGCTAATGTTTCAGTTTCTTAAGGTTACAGTTTTTTCAATTCCCAGAGTGATTGTAAATAAAATACTCTTACCGTTACCGTTACCGTTATCAGTCGTGTACTCAGCTTTATCGCACACCGACTTAGGATCCAGACAGGAGACGCTACAATCTGCAGAGTACCAGGGTAATGACTTCACAATAATTCACAATAATTCAGATCATCGTTAGCAGTTGTCCTGTGTTTTAAAGGGGACCCTTTATCACTAAAACAATTATCTGTCACATTTTATATCCTCACTCTCCAATCAAACTATCCCCTAAAAACTGACCAATCCTGCTTTAGAGTGAGGTTAGGACCACCCACTAAATTAATATACAGGTGCAGAAATACATAAAGAAATAAATGAAGAAATGTGGAAATATATAAATAAATACGTATAAAAATACACCACTAAAATACATATTAAAGTAAAAAAAAAAATTATTCTTCAGGAAATGTTCACACAGTGTAAATGACTGCTGCTGTGTTCCAGACTGAGCCCAGTTTAACCCCATAATAAAACACATCAGACAGTGGTTCAGAGTGTGCTTTACTGTGCACATGTACATCCACCACTTCATCCACCACTTCATCCACCCATTCATTCACCCATTAACTAATTAATTCATTCATTCATTCATTCATCCACCACTTCATCCACCACTACTTACTGGGAAGGTAAGAGCTCTTGTTACACGGGTTCCGGTTCACTGCAGGGTACCAAACAAAAACAATAAAAAACTAAACCTTAACAAAGTGTGAATATATTACAACTTTCCTGAATAACGTTTAATTATTTATTGGTTGGATTTAAATAACTCTGAATATTTCTAACAGCTACTGACTCGACCTGGATCTTCTTAAGAACATAAACCTGTGTTCTTTAAGATTTTTAATTTAAAAATCCATCTGAAATTCTTTACACCCAGATTACTCAATGATCTGTAATATTTACTAATATTCATCTAGAAACTCGGAGATAACTCATAGATAATGAATAATTCATGGAACATAGGAAATAACTCAGGGGAAGTTTGAATAATTCATCACAGATATTAAATATTCAAAGTTGCACTGACTAATTATAGAATATATTACATTATTCAGCCCATTCTATACATTCCATACTGTTATATATATATATATATATATATATATCATAAATATTCATAAAATATAACACTGTATTGATACTGTACCTTGAGTCCAGTTGAGGCTACATTTATTTTGCACAACACAGATGCATTGTGTCGGTCTCCGGACTACATCCCTGGTTATGTTGAGCTGGTACGAGCTACTGGTATTTAACAGCCACACACCAGTTTTGCTGTAGTTAAAGAATACGTCTAGGAGGAGATAAAGACACGTGGTAATATCAGGGATAGACGATCTATTAAAACAGCACTTTTGAAACATTAGTTTGAACAACACTGAGCTGAAAAATCTGATTTCAGCAAACAGTCTTGAGTTCTCACCTCTTTAATAATGTGGTAAAGATAAAACACGTTATGAGGTTTGGGCCTCTGTCTGATTTGGACGTCGCATTCACACAACATCACGCTTGTGTACACACCGCTGATAGCTCTGATATTTTATTAATTCCTTCTTCAAAGATGATTATAAACAGACACAGCCCTTTTTTGTTGAACGCCGCATGTGTCCCCCGTCGTTATTTGTCATGTTTTGTTTAAATAGGAGACTCTCGACACAGATATATTCAGCTGTAAATATACACACTTTGCCGGAGCTCCACATTAAAACAGTAAAGGACAGTGAGGAAAGGCTAACTCGTGTTTGTGTGAGTTTACAGTTACACTCTGTTGAAGATAAAGCTCTTCTTTGATTTGGAAATCAGTCTCTCTGCTGCTGTAAGCTACATGCGTTGATGTCTGTGCGCGCCCAGTCCAAATCAGGCGGGTCACGTGAATCAGGTAGTCACACGGGTCTACATGAGTCGCTCAGTATCAGATTCCTGTTTACAGTTACTTAGCAACAATCAAGTTGTCTATAAAGGCCCCTCAGTGCATCATATGATGAGATATTAGCCTCTGATCATTAGCATAGAGCACCTCTGCTGTAAATCTTCATTTAAGAGATTTGTATCTAGCCATTTTTCACTATTATCATTTTAAATGTTTGTTTCCTGGGACATTTGTCTTTGTCTATTTCTGTTCATGAAGAAGAATGAAAATGAATCAGGGTAAAGACAGACATGCGCTGAAAGCTCGGAACATTCTGGGTACATTGTGTACACTCTGATGATAGCTCTGACATTTTACTCTTTTATTGTCCAGAATATAAATATGTAGAGACACAAATACAACAGAAATACAAATACAATTTTGTAGAGACACGACCCACATCGTTATTCATAATGTTTTGTTTTAAAAAAAAAAAACACCAAAAAGTATATCTTTATTTATTTTATTGCACTGAATACTCACAGGGGTCTGTCCCGTTCTGAGAGCTGTTGACTGTGAAGGAAGACGTGAAGGAGGAAGGTGTAAGTGTCTATGACTATGTAAGTCTGATATTAAAGGCAGTATTTATATATATTTATATGGGCACCTTCCCAGAACAACATTAATACCATTTAAAGTAAACGTACCCATAAAGTCGAATGAAAAAAGGCAGATTGTGCTGTTGGCTATTGTTAAATTTTCTGTAAAAAAGAAGCAGAAATATTTGTTAGACTGTTAGACTGTTATAGTCTGTTCACAACACAGCTTTTAAAGTGAACTTTAATCACTTTCAACTTTTACTAAAGTCTTACCAGTATTATTTGAACAAGAGTAATTTGGTGCCATTATATTTCCAGTGAATTCTCCACCAAACAGAACGATGCTCTGGCAGGAGGTGTTTGCTGGATTGCCTCCTGCAAAAACAACAGGATCTGTGTAATTCATGTCCTCTAGCCCCTGTTCTACACCTGTGGGCGGTGGTGGTTCCTGCCGAGTCTCTCAGGGTGGAGGGGGTGGTGGGGGGGCGCCCCAAATTAGGAGCTATAGTCATCTAGACAATTGGCACATTGCACTGTACAAATTAATCAGGAACCTAACTTGACTGTGTTATCTATCGTTGAAGAGTTTCATTTCTGTTCCCACCTCATGTACTGACCTCTAGCTGCTCTCTCTACACGGCTCTGGCTGCTCTGGGGATCCGTACAGGGTTGTGCCTAAAATTAATCAGTGCCCTATTCACTGTATACTTCACTACATAGTCAACAATGTAGGGAATAGAGTAGGGGGCCGTTTGGAACACGTTTCACTTTGTAAATGACGAAAGTATGTTGAGGCGAGCTCTCAGAACCCACTGGGAATGAACTGAAGGCTCTGCAGCTTGAAATTAAAGAGCCTTAACATGAGAGTTTATGAGACTGGGCCAATTTTCCACCATCTTGCCCAAAAAGAGGCGGGCCTGTAACGCTGATTGGACTGTGATACTTAGAGGCGGGACAAAATGGGTTTTTAGTGTAGTAGAATGAAAGAGAAAAAAATCCTCCGTTTCCCTTTTGGTGGTGCGTTGCCCCAGTGCCCTAATGAACAAACCCACTCCTGCATGTGGGACGTGCTGCACAGACAGAGAGCATACGGTCCCGTGGTTTAAAAAGTCTGCACACCGCTGTCTGTAGAACACTGCTGGTTCACCATGGGACCACTCAGATCACTGTCCTGTACACGACCTAACTAGTTAATCTCCTCAAACAGATTTGAAATGCACAGAGACTTCTATTCTGGAAAATAATCCAATACAATAAAAGTCTCTCCACGCTAGTCTTCTGAGTTGCTAACTGGCACATTACGCCGGTCAACAAGAGGATAAACATGGCTCTCTTTTACACTCTGTCTGCACGATTGACATCAGCTGGACCTCAACAACGTAGGAGGCCGGCTTGTGAAACTTTTAGCAAGTGGGAGAAAGGATTTAAAATGTACATCTCCAGCTACAGTGACAGTTAAGAGCATAAGTAACTTTAGCCAAACAGCCACGCAGCCATGAAGGTAGGCTAGCTGTTAATAGGCTGTTAGACTGGCTGTATCTAGCTTGAAATAACAATGAACTGTTAATTTCCATTGAGATTTAACTTGTTTTAGCAAAATGTGAAGCTACTGTGTAAGAAGCTTATGATTTAAAATGTATTTTTATTAATCTTCCCCCCTGCAGCGTCAGTGAAAACCAAGGTGACCTGAGAGATCAGCGTGAAGCCAGTTTGTCATAAGGCAGATTACTGCTGAGTAAGCCTCATATAAAATGATAAGATTGAAAATGTTGACACTGTGCTGGATTAAAGTTATTTACTAATCTAATTAACAAAGAAAAACACCTGTCACTGAGGACTGTGGTGTTCTCCCTGTGCCTGTGTGGGTTTCCTACAGGTGCTCCACTTCCTCCCACAGTTCAAACACATGTTGGTATGTGGATGACTCAAAAATGATCATAGGTGTGAGTGTATGTGTGGGTTACCTTGTGATGAACTGCCGACCCATCCAGGGGTATCAGAATGGCACCCTGCATTAGAAAGGTGGTTACAATGAAAAAAACACATAAATCTGTAAATTGGTCTGTGAACGAAAAAGTGCAAAAAGTGACATTTTCATTACATTTCTGTTTTTTGGATTTTTCCGATATGGAAAACTCTAAAATCCTGCTTCATTTAAGACACTCCCACGTGTAAAATTACTTCCAAAAGAAGCAAAGAGAGATTCCAGAAGCCAAACACCTTTCTGGAAAAATCCAAAAAACAAAAACAATGAAACCCCAAAAACAACCCAGATTCAAACGAAAATAAGCATCAGTAACTGGAAAGTGTAATAACGTAACCAAGTATCTTTTAAAAATACACTTTTGGAACTTTATTCTGTTTTGAATTCACAACATATACCTTCTGCTCTTGATTCTAAGACTTTTTTTGCAGATTTACTTTTGCTTTTGTACAAACTTTTGACACAAAATTCACTCCATAAGCTTCACCTGATGTTTTTAACTGACATTAGTGCAGTGCTCTGCTGGATCTTAACAAACACATTTCACATTTGGAGGAGGACCCTGACTGCTCAGATCTGTGATGTCACCAAAGACATGCCTGCAGTGGACTATAATCACAACTCAAAAGTTCATCTCAGAGAGAGAGAGAGAGAGAGAGAGAGAGAGACTCTGATGCTGTCAAGCACCAGACACATCACCTGCCTCCTCACAGATGGAGGACCACAACCACGCTATATTAGAAAGCGCACTATAACATCCTCAACAGTTAGTGATTTTATCAACAACCTTCCAGACCTTACCACCATTTCTTTTCCAACTCACCCAAATGACCTTGAGCTCATTACAAACAACCTACACCACTTATTGTGTACAAACCTAGATAGTGTTGCACCAGTCAAGACCAAACAATTTAGAGAGAAAAGGCTTGCTCCATGGTACAGTGACAGCACGCGTGCATTAAAACTGGCTGCTCGTAACCATGAACGTAAATGGAGACACACAAAACTAGAATGTTTCCTAATTGCATGGCAGCACAGCCTCACCGACTACAAGCATGCCTTATCTAAAGCCAAATCACAGTACATCTCTTCCCTTATAGAACACAACAAAGACAACCCTAGATTCCTTTTTAGCACTGTATCAAATCTAATTGGAAACAAAAAGGAAATCAACCCCATTGTTCCCTCTGATTTCTGTAGCAATGACTTTATGATGTTTTTTAATGATAAAATTGATTGCATTCGCCTCAAAATCCAAAATCAGTCCAAAGTCACATCGGCTCTCGTAGATGAACCCCCTGCCAGCTCTGAGGTGCACTTAGACTACTTGAATTCTGTCGATGAAAATGACTTGCTTAGTTTAATTAGCTCATCTAAATCAACTACATGCTTACTGGATCCTGTACCAACACAATTATTTAAACAAATTTTACCTAAAGTCATTAGACCATTGCTCACAATAATAAACTCATCCCTCAACATTGGATATGTACCAAAACCACTGAAACTAGCGGTAATCAAACCAATTATTAAAAAACCCAATCTTGACCCTCTTGTACTCGCAAACTACAGGCCAATTTCAAACCTCCCTTTTATTGCTAAGATTCTAGAAAAAGTCATGTCAGAGCAGTTGTGCTCTTATCTACAAAACAATGACATTCATGACATTTTTCAGTCTGGATTTAGACCAAATCACAGCACAGAAACGGCTCTAACAAGAGTAACTAATGACTTACTCCTTTCACATGATAAGGGCTATATCTCTATTCTGGTGCTGCTTGACCTTAGTGCAGCGTTTGATACCATAGATCATGTGATGCTTCTTAATAGGCTGGAAAATCTGGTAGGAATAAAAGGACCTGCCCTCTCTTGGTTCAGATCTTATTTATCCGATCGTTACCAATTTGTTTATCTGAATAATAAATCCTCTAATCATACTTTAGTTAAATATGGTGTCCCACAAGGATCAGTGCTTGGCCCTGTATTGTTCACACTCTACATGCTGCCACTGGGTAGACTAATCCGTAAGCATGGGATTCAATTCCACTGTTATGCTGATGACACACAACTGTATATATCAGCCAAACCCAATGATGTTGCTTGTCTACGTAAAATAACAGAATGTCTAACTGAAATTAAAGACTGGATGATGCAAAATTTTCTCATGTTAAATTCTGATAAAACTGAGGTCTTGTTACTAGGTACAGATACTCAGATACATTCACTCAGAAATGCTGCTATTAACCTTGATAATTCAACAGTAAAACACAATGCCATCATTAAAAACTTAGGGGTAGCCTTTGATTTGACTCTGACATTTGATACCCACATATCCAATACAGTCAAAACCGCCTTCTTCCACCTACGCAATATTGCCAAAATTCGGCATATTTTATCATTAAAAGATGCAGAGAAACTAGTGCATGCTTTTATAACTTCACGTCTAGACTACTGCAATGCGCTCCTGGCAGGGAGCTCGTGCAAAGCGTTACACAAGCTTCAGTTCAAAATGCAGCAGCCAGGGTGCTCACTAGAGCTAGAAAATTCGAACATATCACCCCAGTTCTCTCGTCCCTACACTGGCTACCTGTAAAATTTCGCATTGACTATAAAATACTCCTCTTAGCTTATAAATCTCTAAACAGTTTAGGCCCGCAGTATCTTACTGAACTTCTCATACCTTATCGCCCGTCACGTACACTTCGTTCACAGGATGCCCATCTACTCTTTGTTCCTCGCATTAAGAAAAACACAGCAGGAGGAAGAGCCTTTTCTCACAAAGCTCCTCAACTCTGGAATAGCCTCCGGTTACTGTTCGGGGCTCAGACACACTCTCAATCTTTAAATCTAGATTAAAAACCTACCTTTTCAAACAAGCTTTTGGTTAATCATTCACTTTCAGGTTACTCCTTCTATATTGGTGTTCGGGCTGGTTTTCATATTATCACTGTTCTGTGTTAACCCTGTCATATCACCATAGCTACAGCATTCTTAGTTAGCTTTGTAGTAACTGCCAACAACGCTGTCTGTCGCTGGGTTCTCTTGCCTGACCAGTGGAAGCTTTTTTCGCAGGACAAATTTCCCCGTTCTTTACCATGACCCTACTAACCTTTTGTATTTTTATTTGTTCCCTTTGTCTGGCTTTCTTTCTCCTGTCTCTCTCTCATGCTTTGAGATGTCCTGCTGCTCTCCAGGTTTTGCCCTGATCCAGCCCGTGTCCTGTACAAGATCCTGGCCTTGTCTCATCTACACTATCATGCTTGGCCATGCTGTTTTATCTCAGATTAACTCTGCACCTACTTTTAACTCACACTGAATCCCTGATCACCTCCTCCTTCATCAGACTCATACATCACTAATATCATCATCCTCACCATTTTCATTTCTGCTTCTCCATCATCATTAATATACTACATTTATATTACTATAACCCCTTCATCGGTCATTTCACTTATACTTCTGTTCTCTGTTGTGTCTCCGGTGTCGACCCGAGGAGGATGGGTTCCCCGTATGAGTCTTGGTTCCTTCCAAGATTTCTTCCTCGTGTGCTGAGGGAGTTTTTCCTTGCCACTGTTGCCCCTGGCTTGCTCATAGGAGGCTTGGACCCGGATCTCTGTAAAGCTGCTTTGTGACGACTTTTTGTTGTGAAAAGCGCTATATAAATAAAATTTGATTGATTGATTGATTGAGATGTCTCTTGGTAATCAACTGAACACGTGTCCTGCTAATGTGTGCACACCTGCAGGGATTTAGAGTTAGTACTTACTCCCATTGGAGCTCCCTTGTCCTTGTCCAGGATCTGTAGAAGAGGTAGAAGAAGAAAGAAGTTAATATGCAACAAATCTATGGTGAATACCATAATGTAAATGTGAGTGTGAGAGACAGAGAGAGAGAGAGAGAGAGAGAGATCTTTTCACATCTCTCTTTGGAATATCCAAGGTTTAAACTCTTTGTTTGGTTTAAAGAGCAGAAACCCTGATTTTTTACAAGAAATTAGAAATATAGATATAGTAATTTTGCAGGAGACATGGAGTAAAGGAGACGAGCCACTGGTTGTCCTCCAGGGTACAGGGAGTTAGTGGTGCCCTCCACTAAATTAAAGGGAGTTTCTCAGGGAAGAGACTCAGGGGGGATGCTCCTCTGGTTTAAATCAGAACTTTCTCAATCGATTCAAAAAGTAAAACAAGGGGAAAATCTTCTCTGGATCAAAATTAATAAGCAGTTAATCTCAACCCCCAAAATATATTTCTCTGTGCCATCTACATCCCCCCAGCAGAATCGCCCTATTTCAAAGAGGAAACCTTTTTAGATTTAGAACAACAGATCAGTCATTTCCAAACACAAGGACATGTGGTTATCTGTGGAGACCTGAACGCCAGGACAGGAGCTCAGCCCGACTTCATCAGCTCTCACGGTGACCACTTTATAACAGGGAACAACGTCCACTTCCCAACGTTCCACCGCAGAGAAAACTATGACAAATCTGTAAATTCTCATGGGAAGAGCCTGCTACAGCTCTGTCGAAGCCTGGGTCTGTACGTCGTAAACGGTCGACTACGAGGGGACTCCTACGGTCAGCTCACCCACGGCTCGGCTCTCGGCAGCAGTACGGTGGACTACGCTATAACCGATCTGGACCCGGCCTTCCTCAGAGCCTTCACGGTCAAGCCACTAACACCCCTCTCAGACCACAGCCAAATCACACTCTATCTGAACAGAATCATTAGAACTGACCACAAGAAACACCCCAGCACACTGTACAAACTCAAACACACACTCAGGTGGACTCCCGACAGCACTGACCAATACCTCCACGCCGTAAACAGCCCGGAAATCCAGACACGTCTCGACTCCTATCTGTCAAACACCTACCAACAACATAAAGGAGGTGTTGATGTGGCTGTTGAAAACTTAAATCATATCTTTGATCATGCAGTCCGATTATCTAATCTCACAATGAGTCTGAATATCTGATCTCTCACAATCAGCCCGACTATCTAATCTAACAATCAGCCCGACTATCTAATCTCACAATCAGTCTGAATATCTAATCTCTCACAATCAGCCCGACTGTCTAATCTCACAATCAGTCCGACTATCTATTCTCACAATCAGTCCAAATATCTAATCTCACAATTAGTCTGAATATCTAATCTCTCACAATCAGCCCGACTATCTATTCTCACAATCAGTCCGAATATCTAATCTCACCATCAGTCCAAATATCTAATCTCACCATCAGTCCAAATATCTAATCTCACAATGAGTCTGAATATCTAATCTCTCACAATCAGCCCGACTATCTAATCTCACAATCAGTCCGAATATCTAATCTCACCATCAGTCCAAATATCTAATCTCACCATCAGTCCAAATATCTAATCTCACAATGAGTCTGAATATCTAATCTCTCACAATCAGCCCGACTGTCTAATCTCACAATCAGTCCGAATATCTAATCTCACCATCAGTCCAAATATCTAATCTCACCATCAGTCCAAATATCTAATCTCACGGTCAGTCCGAATATCTAATCTCACGATCAGTCCGAATATCTAATCTCACAATCGGTCCAAATATCTAATCTCACCATCAGTCCAAATATCTAATCTCATGATCAGTCCGAATATCTAATCTCACGATCAGTCCGAATATCTAATCTCACAATCGGTCCAAATATCTAATCTCACCATCAGTCCGAATATCTAATCTCTCACAATCAGCCCGACTATCTATTCTCACAATCAGTCCGAATATCTAATCTCACCATCAGTCCAAATATCTAATCTCACCATCAGTCCAAATATCTAATCTCACCATCAGTCCGAATATCTAATCT
Source organism: Hoplias malabaricus (assembly GCF_029633855.1). Taxonomy (NCBI): domain Eukaryota; kingdom Metazoa; phylum Chordata; class Actinopteri; order Characiformes; family Erythrinidae; genus Hoplias; species Hoplias malabaricus. The sequence continues at coordinate 45,943,146 of NC_089806.1, read as the reverse complement.
CTCACAATCAGCCCGACTATCTAATCTCACAATCAGGAAAAACAAACCAAGAAAAATCCAACCAGACACATGGTTTGATCACGACTGCAAGATAAAGAGAAACAAAGTCCGAAAATTATCCAATCAGAAACACAGGGAACCACTTAACGAAGAATTACGCACTGAATACTGTGAGGTACTGAGAGAATACAAACACACACTCAGAACCAAAAAGTACAAATACACACAAAAACAAATACACAACCTGGAGATTTCAATCAACTCCAATTCATTCTGGGCCTGTAACTGGAAGTCATTAAACAGAAAAAATCAGGATGATTTAGCGATCACTGATGGAGACGTGTGGAGAGATCATTTTGAATCATTGTACAGTCGTCAGTCATTAAATACACAACAACAGCAAATATCAAGTAAATTAGAAACACTCCACACAGTGATCAAAGACTATCAGAACCCACTGGACTTCCCCATCACAGAGTCAGAGTTAGAGGAACAGCTCAGAGGCCTCCAGCCCAGAAAAGCCTGTGGTACAGACGGCATCATGAATGAAATGATAAATCACACATATTCGAAATTCAAATCGACCGTTCTCAAACTCTTCAACCTTATTTTAAACACAGGCCACTTCCCCAGCGTCTGGAGCGAGGGTCTCATATCCCCCATATTCAAATCCGGAGACAAATACGACCCAAACAATTACAGAGGGATCTGTGTGAGCAGCGGCCTGGGGGAGGTCTTCTGTAGCGTCCTCAACACTCGACTCACGGGTTTCCTCACAGACCATAACATCCTCAGCAGAGCTCAGATCGGCTTCCTCCCGCACCACATCTTCACCCTCCACACACAGAGATAAACACGTGTGAGATACTCTCACAGTAAATGTGCAGTGAAAATGGGGACGCTCAGGACAGAGTTCTTCCCACAGTCTCGAGGAGTACGTCAGGGCTGCAGCCTGAGCCCCGCTCTCTTTAACATCTAAATTAATGAACTGGTTGATAAACTGGACCAGAGTGACTCAGTACCCGGCCTCTCTTTGGGGGACACCAGAATCAAGTGCCTCCTCTACGCAGATGACCTTGTTTTACTGTCACCGACCAGAGAAGGACTCCAGGAAAGTTTAAACGTCCTGGAGAACTTCTGTCAAAACTGGGCTCTAACAGTAAACCAGAGAAAAACTAAAATAATGACATTTCAAGAGAGGTCTAAAAATCAGGGGAACTACAATTTTACAATAAACAACACCAAAATTGAGCACACTAAAACACACACATATCTTGGGATAACCCTCAGCTCCACGGGAGGTTTCGACTCGGCTGTGAAGGAGCTCAGAGAGAAGGCAGGGAGGGCCCTATTTTCCATCAGAAAGTCCATTAATTTAGAAATACCAATTCCAATCTGGCTGAAACTGTTCAGATCGGTTATTGAACCCATCGCTCTGTACGGCAGTGAGGTGTGGCGACCCCTAACACAAAGCAGTTTTACCAACTGGGACAAACATCCAATTGAAACCCTACACATGGAATTCTGCAGAAGCATCCTGCATGTGCAGAGAAAGGCCCCCAATAACGGCCGCAGGGCCGAACTAGGGCAGTACCCCCTCCTCATAGCCATTCAGAAAAGAGCTCTGAACTTCTGGAGGCATCTAAAATCCAGTGACCCCCAGTCACTGCACTACAAAGCCCTTTCCAATCAGGAGCTTCACATTGATAGGAGTCCCCTCAGCCAGCTGGTCCTGAACCTCAGTGACCTACAAGCCAATGACATCACCGAGTCCAAACATCCTCACCACACACTCACTCAGAAAATCAGACCCCAACACATCATCACCCAACAACAAAACAACTACCTCACACACTGGACCCACACTATACACCAACAAAACATCTACCTCACACACTGGACCCACACTATACACCAACAAAACATTTACCTCACACACTGGACTCACACTATACACCAACAAAACATCTACCTCACACACTGGACCCACACTATACACCAACAAAACATCTACCTCACACACTGGACCCACACTATACACCAACAACACAACTACCTCACACACTGGACCCACACTATACACCAACAAAACATCTACCTCACACACTGGACTCACACTATACACCGACAACACAACCACCTCACACACTGGACCCACACTATACACCAACAAAACATCTACCTCACACACTGGACCCACACTATACACCAACAAAACATTTACCTCACACACTGGACTCACACTATATACCAACAACACAACTACCTCACACACTGGACCCACACTATACACTGACAACACAACCACCTCACACACTGGACCCACACTATACACCAACAAAACATCTACCTCACACACTGGACCCACACTATACACCGACAACACATCTACCTCACACACTGGACCCACACTATACACCGACAACACAACCACCTCACACACTGGACCCACACTATACACCAACAAAACATCTACCTCACACACTGGACTCACACTATACACCGACAACACAACTACTTCACACACTGGACTCACACTATACACTGACAACACAACTACCTCACACACTGGACCCACACTATACACCAACAAAACATCTACCTCACACACTGGACTCACACTATACACCGACAACACAACTACCTCACACACTGGACCCACACTATACACCAACAAAACATCTACCTCACACACTGGACCCACACTATACACCGACAACACAACCACCTCACACACTGGACCCACACTATACACCAACAAAACATCTACCTCACACACTGGACCCACACTATATACCAACAACACAACTACCTCACACACTGGACCCACACTATACACCAACAAAACATCTACCTCACACACTGGACCCACACTATACACCGACAACACCATTACCTCACACACTGGACCCACACTATACACCGACAACACAACTACCTCACACACTGGACTCACACTATACACTGACAACACAACTACCTCACACACTGGACCCACACTATACACTGACAACACAACTACCTCACACACTGGACCCACACTATACACTGACAACACAACTACCTCACACACTGGACCCACACTATACACCAACAAAACATCTACCTCACACACTGGACCCACACTATACACCGACAACACAACTACCTCACACACTTGACCCACACTATACACAGACAACACAACTACCTCACACACTGGACCCACACTATACACTGACAACACAACTACCTCACACACTGGACCCACACTATACACTGACAACACAACTACCTCACACACTGGACTCACACTATACACTGACAACACAACTACCTCACACACTGGACTCACACTATACACTGACAACACAACCACCTCAAACACTGGACCCACACTATACACCAACAAAACATCTACCTCACACACTGGACTCACACTATATACCAACAACACAACTACCTCACACACTGGACCCACACTATACACAAACAAAACATCTACCTCACACACTGGACTCACACTATACACTGACAACACAACTACCTCACACACTGGACCCACACTATACACCAACAAAACATCTACCTCACACACTGGACTCACACTATACACTGACAACACAACTACCTCACACACTGGACTCACACTATACACTGACAACACAACTACCTCACACACTGGACTCACACTATACACTGACAACACAACTACCTCACACACTGGACCCACACTATACACCAACAAAACATCTACCTCACACACTGGACTCACACTATACACCAACAACACAACTACCTCACACACTGGACCCACACTATACACCAACAAAACATCTACCTCACACACTGGACCCACACTATACACCGACAACACAACCACCTCACACACTGGACCCACACTATACACCAACAAAACATCTACCTCACACACTGGACCCACACTATATACCAACAACACAACTACCTCACACACTGGACCCACACTATACACCAACAAAACATCTACCTCACACACTGGACCCACACTATACACCGACAACACAACTACCTCACACACTGGACCCACACTATACACCGACAACACAACTACCTCACACACTGGACCCACACTATACACCAACAAAATATCTACCTCACACACTGGACTCACACTATACACTGACAACACAACTACCTCACACACTGGACCCACAGAATACACCAACAAAACATCTACCTCACACACTGGACCCACACTATACAGCAACAAAACATCTACCTCACACACTGGACTCACACTATACACCGACAAAACAACCACCTCACACACTGGACCCACACTATACACCAGCAAAACATCTACCTCACACACTGGACCCACACTATACACTGACAACACAACCACCTCACACACTGGACCCACACTATACAACAACAACACAACTACCTCACACACTGGACCCACACTATACACCGACATCACAACTACCTCACACACTGGACCCACACTATACACCAACAAAACATCTACCTCACACACTGGACTCACACTATACACCGACAACACAACCACCTCACACACTGGACCCACACTATACACAGACTACACAACCACCTCACACACTGGACCCACACTATACACAGACTACACAGCTACCTCACACACTGGACCCACACTATACACCAACAAAACATCTACCTCACACACTGGACTCACACTATACACCGACAACACAACCACCTCACACACTGGACCCACACTATACACCAACAAAACATCTACCTCACACACTGGACCCACACTATACACAGACTACACAACCACCTCACACACTGGACCCACACTATACACAGACTACACAACCACCTCACACACTGGACCCACACTATACACAGACTACACAACCACCTCACACACTGGACCCACACTATACACAGACTACACAACCACCTCACACACCAGACCCACACTATACACATACTACACAGCTACCTCACACACTGAACCCACACTATACACCAACAAAACATCTGCCTCACACACTGGACTCACACTATACACCGACAACACAACCACCTCACACACTGGACCCACACTATACACCAACAAAACATCTACCTCACACACTGGACCCACACTATACACAGACTACACAACCACCTCACACACTGGACCCACACTATACACAGACTACACAACCACCTCACACACTGGACCCACACTATACACCAACAAAACATCTGCCTCACACACTGGACTCACACTATACACCGACAACACAACCACCTCACACACTGGACCCACACTATACACCAACAAAACATCTACCTCACACACTGGACCCACACTACACACAGACTACACAACCACCTCACACACTGGACCCACACTATACACCAACAAAACATCTACCTCACACACTGGACTCACACTACACAACAACAGCACAAACTACAGAGCTACCCATCCCTCAACAGAGAATACACACTGGCCAAATACCTCACAACCATCAGAGAGAGGGCACTGAGGAAGACGCTGACCAGGTACAGGCTCAATGAGCACAGTCTGGCCGTGGAGACCGGCCGTCACAGACAGAACCGGGTCCCCAGAGAGGACAGGCTGTGCTTTCACTGTGAGCTCTCGGTGGTGGAGACAGAGCTGCACTTCCTGACCCAATGCCCCAAGTATGAGTCCGTCAGGAGCAGGTTCTACCAGAGAGCGAGTCGAGTCTGTCCTGAGTTCCTGCTCCTCACTGATACAGAGAAGCTCCAGTATGTACTGGGAGAGAAGGAGGAGCTGATCACACACGCAGCCAAATACGTGACAGACTGCCACAACCTGAGGGACAACCAGTGTGGCCAATCAACAGTGTAACTAATCATTACTGAGTATTACTGATTATTAATGATTATTACAGATTATTAAACATCTATATTGTCTCCATGCTCTTATTTTCCTTTTCTTATTTAATTATCATTAATTTCCTGTTGTTGTAATTGTATCTGTATCTATATGTTTATGTATTTTCTGTAACACGCTTTAGCAACAGTGTATTGTATTACATTCATGCCAATAAAGCACTGCTGAACTGAACTGAGAGAGAGACAGAGAGAGAGAGAGAGAGAGAGAGAGAGAGAGAGACACACAGAGAGAGAGACACAGAGAGAAAGAGAGAGAGAGAGAGAGAGAGAGAGAGAGAGAGAGAGAGAGAGAGACGGAGACAGAGACAGAGATAGAGACAGAGAGAGAGACTGTGTGGGGCTGTACCACTCTAATACATACAGACACATCACCTGCCTCCTCACAGATGTCTTTTGGTAATCAACAAACCTGAGTCCTGCTAATGTGTGCACACCTGCGGGGATTTAGAGTTAGTACTTACTCCCATTGGAGTTCCCTTGTCCCTGTCCACAATCTGTAGAAGAGGTAGAAAAAGAAAGAAGTTAATATGCGAGGAATCAATGGTGAACACCGTAATGTAAATGTGTATAGTGCTATATCACTGTTATTATGTCTGTTGAGTTTAAGGGTCACCCTCATAATACACCCCCAGTTACAGAAGAGTTAGGACACTGTGTAAAATATTAACAAATGTTAATTTAAAAATGTAATGCTCTGTGAATCTCAAACACTCGTGTTGTACACCATCTGTGAAAAACAGTCAAAAACTGAGGAACAATTCAGAAAAACTGTGAAGACCATCCTCAGCGTCCTAACGTTTTGGAATTGTGGTCGTAGTTTGTTTAAAAACAGGGAAAGGTTTGTAAGTTCAGGGGAGACTCAGTGGAGATAAAAGATTGCTCTTTTCTTTAATGTTCTTTGGTTTGTTTCTTTTTGTTTTCGTCACGTTTGTCTTTTTGAAGCTCTGTGATAAAGGTCTTCAGTTGTTGGATGCTACAGCGTCCAGGTTGTGGGGACGTTCCCTGCCAGCTGCTGTCTGGTTCCTCTCTTGACCCCTCAGTACACTTCATCACCATCCATCCATTATCTGTAACCGCTTATCCAATTTTAGGGTCGCGGGGGGTCCAGAGCCTACCTGGAATCATTGGGCGCAAGGCGGGAATACACCCTGGAGGGGACGCCAGTCCTTCACAGGGCAACACAGACACACACACATTCACACCTACGGACACTTTCGAGTCGCCAATCCACCTGCAACGTGTGTTTTTTTTTGGACTGTGGGAGGAAACCGGAGCACCCGGAGGAAACCCACGCGGACACGGGGAAAACACACCAACTCCTCACAGACAGTCACCCGGAGCGGGAATCGAACCCACAACCTCCAGGCCCCTGGAGCTGTGTGACTGCGACACTACCTGCTGCGCCACCGTGCCGCCACATTATTTAGAAACACTCACCCAGTGAAGATAGTCCTACGATCACTAACACAATCAAAACAGACTTCACTCCCGCCCTCATCCCTGATCGTGAGAGAGAAGTGATGCAAGAGGATTTGCCCAAATATGTGGTCATTTCACGGCTCTAACCGTCTAACACCATCAGGCAGTGGTTTGCTGTTCATCACAGAACACTGTTGGAACTCCTCCCCCTGTTCCCCATTCCTGAACCCAACCGAGGAGCTCTCCTCAGCCT
>NC_089806.1:45918091-45930591 GCF_029633855.1 Hoplias malabaricus | reverse complement strand
GAGCATTAGCTACCAAATGATAAACTAAACAAATGAGTTTTTAGCCTACATTTGAAGATTGCGACTGTGTCTGAGTCCCGAACATTTTTTGGAAGATCATTCCAGAGTTGGGGGGCTTTATAAGAAAAGGCTCTTCCCCCAGCTGAGGCCTTCTGAATTCTGGGAACATTTAAAAATCCAGTATTCTGTGATCTGAGTGAACGTGGAGGCTCATAATAGGAAATTGTATCTTGAAGATATTCAGGAGCAAGCCCATGTAGAGCTTTATATGTTAATAACAAAATTTTGTAGTCAATGCGGAATTTAACAGGCAGCCAATGAAGTGATGATAAAACTGGGCTGATATGTTCAAATTTTCTAGTTTTAGTGAGGACCCTAGCTGCAGCATTTTGAACTAGTTGAAGTTTTCTTAAATTGCTGCTGGTGCATCCTGACAGTAGTGCGTTACAGTAGTCAAGCCTTGAAGTAATAAAGGCATGTACTAATGTTTCTGCGTCCTGGAGGGATAAGGCATTTCTAATCTTAGCAATATTGCGAAGATGTAAAAAAGCTGTCCTAGTGATACTACCTATGTGTTGATCAAATGATAAATCCGGGTCAATTATGACACCAAGATTTTTTGCTGCTGAACCAGGTTTAACTGGAAAGTTAGCTAGATCTAAAATTAAATCTGATAATTTATTTCTTGTCACTTTTGGACCCAAAAGCAGGACCTCTGTTTTGTTGCTGTTTAGAAGGAGGAAGTTACGCAACATCCAGCCTTTCACGTCTTTTACACAGTCCTCTATTTTCTTTAATCTGTGTTTGTCATCGGGCTTGGCTGAAATATACAATTGTGTGTCGTCTGCGTAACAGTGAAAGTTAATGTCATGGTTTCTTATAACTGTGCCTAGCGGTAACATGTATAATGTAAATAATAATGGTCCTAAAATAGAGCCTTGTGGAATTCCAAATCTTACTTTAGAATAATTTGAATTTAGATTGTTTACTTTTACGAATTGATAACGTTCCGTTAAGTAAGATTTGAACCATAATAGGGCTGTCCCTGTGATTCCAACCATGTTTTCTAACCTTTCTATGAGAATATTGTGGTCTATTGTATCGAAGGCTGCGCTTAGGTCAAGAAGCACCAACAGGGATACGTGGCCTTGATCAGAGGCAAGAAGAAGATCATTTGTTATCTTGACTAGAGCTGTCTCTGTACTATGATGTTGCCTGAATCCAGATTGGAATTTTTCATATATATGATTCTTATGTAGATATGAACTAAGTTGTTGGGCCACAGCTCTTTCTAAGATCTTAGACAGAAATGGCAAATTAGAAATAGGCCTGTAATTAGACAGTGTACTAGCATCAAGATTTGGTTTCTTGATCATAGGTTTAATAACTGCTAGTTTAAAAGCTTTGGGTACATGGCCCAGACTAAGCGATGAGTTTACTATAGTTAAAAGAGGATCAATAATAGCTGGTAGTACTTCTTTGAGCAACTTTGTGGGAATTGCGTCAAGTGTGCAAGTTGTACAGTTTGCGGAGGTGATAATCTTCTCTAGTTCTAATTGTGGGAGTGGGTAAAAGGTTTCAAGTCTTTCTTTTACAGTTATATTATGTTTTATTTCATTCACATCAGGTGGCAGCCAGGATGGATTTGATCCTGTGGCTAGAGTTTGTTGTCTAATATTCTCAATTTTATTATTAAAAAAGTCCATAAAATCTTTACTGGTGAGAGTTGCTGGAATTAGTTGTTCAGAACCTGCTTGATTTTTTGTAATTCTAGAAAACACACTAAACAGTGCTCTCGGATTATTTTTATTATTGGAGATCAGCGAGGCCAGATATGCTGAGCGAGCTTTAGTGAGGGCATTTCTATACTCTATAAGGCTGTCCTTCCAGGCAGAATGAAACACTTCAAGCTTGGTTGATCGCCATTTCCGCTCTAGTTTTCGTAATGTTTGTTTTAAAGTACGGGTCTTATCGTTATACCATGGTGCGAGCTTTTTCTGTCTTATACTTTTATGTTTAAGTGGTGCTACCTTTTCTAAAGTAGATCGACAGGTATTTTCTAGGTAGTCAGTTAGTACATCTAGGTCCATTGGGTCTGATGGAGTTGGAACTGGGGTCGATAGTTCTGGTAGGTTTTCTTTAAATTGTAGGGCGGTAGATGGTTTTATTATACGCCTTGTAGAATAGCGAGGGTTCTTACATATATTATGGCTAAAACGTAGCTCATATGAAATTAAGTAATGATTGGAGATTGCTGAGGATTGCGGTAAGATATTAATTTTGTCAATGTTAAGACCTAGTGTCAGAACTAAGTCTAAAGTGTGGCTGCAGTAGTGTGTAGGCCCTGTTACATTTTGAGTAATACCAATAGAGTCTAAGATTGAGGTAAATGCCTTTTTTAGTGGGTCACTTTCCTTCTCGAAATGGATATTGAAATCTCCTACAATTATAACTTTATGATTGCACACCGCTAGGTTTGTAGCAAAATCGCTGAATTCTTTCAGAAATTCTAAGTAAGGCCCTGGTGGTCTGTAAATGTTGCATAATAAAAATGCGTCCTTTTTTGTGACCGGATTTGTAATAATAGTGGAGAGAACCTCAAAAGAAGAAAAGGTGTCACATTGTTTAAGACTAATTTCTAGGGTATTTTGGTAAATTACACATACTCCACCTCCTTTGCCTGATATTCTTGGGCTATGTGCATAATTATAGCCTAGGGGGGTGGCTTCATTTAGTGCTAAATATTCATTTGGTTTAACCCACGTTTCCGTGAGACAGAAAACATTGAATTTATGATCACTTATAATATCATTTACGATGAGTGCTTTTGAGTTTAGCGATCTTATGTTGAGTAACCCAAATTTTAGTTCTGAGGTGTTGCTGCTAGGTGTTGTGTATGATTTAATATTGATTAGGTTGCTGAAACAGGCTGATTTTGTTTTTCTACTTTTACATTTAGTTCGGGGGAAAGACACAGTCTCAATACAGTTGAACCTGGGTGACGCCTCAAGACAGTTCGCAGACGGTCGGTTTAGCCTGTCTGTCTGCGGCCTGGTCCCGGCTCTGGATTGTCAGCAGCTATCTACACTACTCTGCCGACTAACTAAAAGACTATGTGCTATACTGCAAGAAAGTAAGGCAGCACCCTCCCGCGTGGGGTGGATACCATCCCTACCTATAAGACCAGGCTTGCCCTCAAAACGTAACCAATTGAGAGCATGCAGAGGCTATAAATATTGGTAGATGGGGTGAAGCACGAGACTGGAAATTAATGGTGGACAGAGGTAAGTAAAAAACTGCAGGTCCCAGAGTGCAATGCGTTAACTGCACTGAGGCCAGACATGGTGCTGTAGACTGAAAGTAAACGGATAATTTATTTCATAGAGTTAACGGTTCCATCTGAGGATGCAGTAGACTAAGCATTCAAAGGGAAGAAGCTAAAGTACACAGACTTGGCGGCTGAGGAGAGGGAGCGCGAGTTGCAGGCACAGGTAAGACCAGTGGAGATAGGTGTTAGGGGATTGGTAGCCAAGTCTGCCTCATCCCTGTTTGTGCAGTTCATCATCAGGGACCGGAAACTAAGGGCAGTTGTGAAGGAGGTATCAGAGACAGCTAAAAGGTCTAGTTAGTGGTTGTGGATCAGGAGAGTACAGGTTACTTTGGGAAATACACTGTAGAGGTGCTGTTGTGGTGGTTGGTGATGTAAAGATCACATAGAACTGGTGGCATTGAGCATGCATTAACGGTGCCATAGGGGCTCAGTACAGTCTTAGTCACCAGGGAGGCCAGTGTGGATTTACATTTGTTGATGGTTAAGGGTATGGAATGACTGTAAAGCTTGAAGGGGGTTGGGTCTGGGACGCCCGACTTCACTCATGAGCCTTCTGGAGGTGTCGTGGGCTTAATTCAGCGAAACACCAACGAGGGGAGGTGCCTACCTGATGACCCCTGTGAAGAGCTAGTGATACAGTGGGTGGTTTGGGTTCAATGAGTAACGGTAGATGTTAAGGGTCGCTGGTTGTTGATCAGATCATAAACGGCCACAGTAATCTTAGTGTGTAGCTGTAGGATTGGAAGAGGAAGAGAGTGTGGTGGGCCCTATGTGAAGCTCTAATGGATTGGCACAGGATATTTTACATCTTATCTTGTGTATGACTACTATCTCTCTCTCTCTCTCTCTCTCTCTCTCTCTATCTCTCTCTCAATCACACACACACACACACACACACACTGTGGGTTAAGATATGCACCACTAAGTGACTCTATTTTACTCCATAAATTAACTTGTGTCCGTATTCATTTTTACTTAATCCCGTATAAAAGTATGTTGCCGTTATATAAAAGTCTCCTGTTAAATAAAAGTTATGGTAAAAATGAAAGTATTATTGCTTGTTATAGTTACGGATATTTGCAGTTAATTTGCCTGATGATACAGAGAGGCTCTGACACTGATAAACAAATCAGATCAGATCTGACAAACCTGAATTCAAAGAAGTAAAAAAGGAAACCTCTTCCTCATGGGGGTGCTGCTGAGTTCATGTAAATAAGCTCCGCTAGACCCTGCTTTGAATGGGAATATTTCCTGAGGCTGATTCACAGTAACTGACAGTACAGTACAGACCAGCGCCTCTGATGAACATTATGTACCAGGAAAGCTGCATTTGTTTGCAGACGTAATCAGTCTAAACACAGTAGAGAAAACAGAACTAGCTGAGTGGCTATAGACGTATTTCAGGTTCATTCTGAGCACGCTCTGCTCATGTAAACACAGGCTCTGAGAGTGACGTCAGTGTTTCTGAAAACCTACATTTTGCCTGTAAACACCTCAACACTGATAACAGAGTCTGCAAAAACCTCTGCCTTGGAGAGCGTTTTAGAAAACCTCTGTATTCAGTGTTAAATGCGGCTGCTACTTTGACAAGGCTTCAGAGGCTGGTTCAGTAAACTTGTTTGAACCTGTTATGGGGCCAATAAAATACATCTGTAAACAAATAAAATGTGTTATCATAGTTAAACTAAACCCAGCTCCATGGTCTGTCTACACTCATTTCCATGGTTACACTACACTAGTTTCAATGTTTACAATACACATTTCCTTGGTTACACTACACCAATTTCCATGTTTACACTACACTCATTTCCATGGTTATATTATACCTGTTTCAATGGCTACTCTACACCAATTTCAATAGTTATGCTACACTACTTTCCATGGTTACACTACACCTGTTTCCATAGTTACACTACACCAATTTCGATAGATACACTACACCTATTTCCATAGTTACACTACACCAATTTTATGGATACACTACACCTGTTTCCATAGTTACACTACACCAATTTCCATGGATACATTACACCAATTTCCATGGATACACTACATGCATTTTCATGGTTACACTACACCTATTCCCGTGGTTATATTATACCCATTTCATTGGTTACTCTACACACATTTCCATGGTATTGATGCACCAGTCTTCATAGTTACTACAAAGGCATGTACACCATTATATTACACCAGTTCCCATGGTTACATTTAAACTATTTCCATTATTTCTGTTTTCCTATTTCCATAGTTACTCCATAATAGTTTTTACTAAAATTTCCACAAAACCGATTTCCATTACATCACATCCATTTCCATATGTTTTGCTGCACGTATTTTACAGATAATAATTTGTTCATACAAGGCTTTTTGTTTAAACCAAATATGCAAATGGCTACAGGACTGCCTTTAATCCCCAGTGCAGTACAGCGCATCTATAAGAGACAGGTTCTGTAAATAAAGGATGAGGAGCGTTATCCTACACATCTTTTATAAACACAGACATTTGCATGGACACCGTGAGATAACTGCTCACAGTTTATTATTGAAATGATTCCAGCCATACCTACCTTTATGGAAATGTTTTCCTAAAAGTCCCTCGCAGTAACACTCAGTTTCTGGAGCAAATAAAACATCAAAACGTACATGATGACATTTTTATATCAAATAATAGTACATTTTTATATCAAATAAAGCTAATATACATTCATACATAAAGCTAACACCATGATGAAATAAATATATGTCATGAAAACAACTCAACAATAATTTGTTATTAATAATAAATTAGCTTTTTTCTTTACTTCTACAATTAAGAGCTTCATAAATGTCCAAAAGAATAAGGAGTTTTTCTCCTTTGCTGCTACAACAGTTTCTATGTAACACCTGACCCCACCAAACCACTCACGGCTACAGTCAAATCCTCACAGCTATGTTCCAACACCCATTTCCACGGTTACACTACATTCATTATTAGGGTAGATGTACACTACATACATTTGCGGGTTATGTTATTTCAGTTTCCATGGTTACATCTCATATATTACCATGGTTACACTACACCCATTATCAACCATTACCCATTTCATTAGTTACTCAGCACTCATTTGCATGGTAACTCTATGTTCTACCCATTTCCATAGTTACACTATATATATTTCTTTGGTTACTCTGCAATCTAACCAGGCCCCACATTCTGTCTGAACACTAAGCACATTTACGAGTTATTGCAAGTGTTATGGTTATTTTGCACTCATTACCATGGTTACTCTACATCTGATCTCTCTGTTGTAAATATGTCGATGTATTTTAACCATAAATCCATAAAAGTTTGCAGTTTTACCCAAAACCAGATCTGAAAAACCCCAAAACACACTGAGTTCCTCCTGCTCCAGTGACCTGTAACATGCGAGGATTGTCTTACCTGTTCAGGTGAGTTTCTCTGGACACAGATCTGAAGTTTACCCTCTGTATCACAAACTAACTGCATACACAATTTGCATGAAGTGACATTTCTCCTGTAACTAAATTTGCACTCACCCTTTCCATAAAACTCTTACATGCAAATGAGCCGCAGGATGTGATCCTATTGGCCGAGCTGTAGAGTGTGGACTTCACCTTTCTCTCTCTTTTTTCTGCATGAGTTCATCAGAAGACTTTTTATAAAGATCTGAGAGCCCTGCTCGGCTCATATCTTTGTTTCAGATCTGATAAACACACGGGTCCTACACCATGGACACATTTGCAGAGCAGTAAAAACACCTTAAATCTTGTACACAGAGGAATCTGTTCTCCACATTTAACCCAATCCATGCAGTGAAACACACGTTTACACACACACTAGTGAACACTAGGGGGCAGTGAGCAGTGCCTGGAGCGGTGGGCAGTCCTAGCCATAGCGCCCGGGGAGTTGGAGTTAGGTGCCTTGCTCTAGGGCACTTCAGTCATGACCTACCAGCTCTGGGGATTGGACCTGCAACCTTCTGGTTACAGCCCAGCTCCCTCACCACCAGGCCACGGCTGCCCCCCTCTAGTAAATTAAATGAGGTACTAACTGCACTGTTGCTGCACTGAAACTCTGGAGCAACCTTTTATTGTTCATAAAGTCCTCTCCTACATTATACATTTTACAAGACAAACTTAAAACCCATCAATTTGCCTTTTTGATTTGGTTTTATTTGTTTTATTTATTTTATTTCTGCCTCTACTAGGGGGGGCACGATGGTGCAGCGGGTATTGTCTCTGTCACAGCTCCAGAGACCTGGAGGTTGTGGGTTCGAGGCCTGCTCCGGGTGACTGTCTGTGAGGAGTGTTGTGTGTTCTCTCTGTGTCTGTGTGGGTTACTTCTGGGTGACTGTCTGTGAGGAGTGTTGTGTGTTCTCTCTGTGTCTGTGTGGGTTTCCTCCGGGTGACTGTCTGTGAGGAGTGTTGTGTGTTCTCTCTGTGTCTGTGTGGGTTTCCTCCGGGTGACTGTCTGTGAGGAGTATTGTGTGTTCTCTATGTGTCTGTGTGGGTTTCCTCCGGGTGACTGTCTGTGAGGAGTGTGGTGTGTTCTCTCTGTGTCTGTGTGGGTTTCCTCTGGGTGACTGTCTGTGAGGAATGTGGTGTGTTCTCTCTGTGTCTGTGTGGGTTTCCTCTGGGTGACTGTCTGTGAGGAGTGTGGTGTGTTCTCCCTGTGTCTGTGTGGGTTTCCTCCGGGTCACTGTCTGTGAGGATTGTAGTGTGTTCTCCCTGTGTCTGTGTGGGTTTCCTCCAGGTGACTGTCTGTGAGGAGTGCTCTCCCTGTGTCTGCGTGGGTTTCCTCCAGGTCACTGTCTTTGAGGAGTGTAGTGTGTTCTCCCTGTGTCTGTGTAGGTTTCCTCCGGGTGACTGTCTGTGAGGAATGTTGTGTGTTCTCTCTGTGTCTGTGTGGGTTTCCTCCAGGTGACTGTCTGTGAGGATTGTAGTGTGTTCTACCTGTGTCTGCGTGGGTTTCCTCCGGGTGACTGTCTGTGAGGATTGTAGTGTGTTCTCCCTGTGTCTGTGTGGGTTTCCTCCGGGTGACTGTCTGTGAGGAGGGTGGTGGTTTCTCCCTGTGTCTGCATGGGTTTCCTCCCACAGTCCAAAAACAAATGTTGGTAGGTGGATTGGAGAAGTGTCCGTAGGTGTGAGTGTGTGTCACCCTGTGAAGGACTGATGTCTCCTTCTGTGTGTGTTTTCTCATTGCAACAAGTTCTGTGTAGACTTGTCTCCTGTGTAAAGATTTAAGAACAGTGGGGATGTGTCTTTTCTTTTGCTCTGAGTGAGACTCTGGTGGCTGTGTTTTGAATCAGATGAAGCTGTTTAGTGGTCTTTTTAAGACGTCTGGTAAAGTGACCATTACAGTAATGAATCCAAAGCATGAATAAGTTCCTCCAGGTCTGGTTTAGTCAGAGAGTCTCTGATGCTGATGCTCTTAAGGGAGAGTCGAGGCTGATACTGCATTGAGGAGGAACACCCCCCTGATTACTGCTCTTCAGTTTCAGAGAAAATGCGGGATGAGCAGGTCGATATATTATTTTATTGATGTGTAGTGTGTGTGTGTGTGTGTGTGTGTGTGTGTTTGTTTACTTTGCTTTGCAAATCAAATCTAATACAGTCTGGTTTTCACTGGAACAGTGATAGTAGCATCAAACAGAGCCTTGACGTGTGTCAGGATTATATCAGGATTATATGAAGATTAGATCTGGGTTATTTTATTGGAGGGGCTATGGGGTGATGGATGGTGTGGAGCTCAAGGTCAGTGGGGTCCTGGGTTCAGGCCTTGCCTTGGGTCAGTGTCTGTGTGGTGTGGTGTTCTCCCAGTGGCCTCTGCTCTGTTTGAGTGTATTTTTATAAACCGCCGAAGTATTAACATGGATTTTTCAACAGAGTAAAAGTAATGTCTCAGAAAATGCTCCAACAAACATTTTTTACAAACTAAATCCCTGTATGAGGGTTAAGATGAAGTTACTGTGATGATTTTTTAAATTTTTATATATTTCTCTGTCAGAAATAACATGTTAACACACAGGAATTCAAAAGGAACATTAAAACATACAATTGTGGGGAAATGCAGTTCTAAGATCTATCTTTTAAGGTGGAGTGGTGCGTGTGAGTAAGAAGCGACTGTATCTTTTAAGGTGGAGTGGTGTGTGTGAGTAAGAAGTGACTGTATCTTTTAAGGTGGAGCGGTGTGTGTGAGTAAGAAGTGACTGTATCTTTTAAGGTGGAGCGGTGTGTGTGAGTAAAAAGTGACTGTATCTTTTAAGGTGGAGCGGTGTGTGTGAGTAAGAAGTGGCTTTACCTTTAAAGGTGGAGTGGTGTGTGTGAGTAAGAAGTGACTGTATCTTTTAATGTGGAGCGGTGTGTGTGAGTAAGAAGTGGCTGTATCTTTTAAGGTGGAGCGGTGTGTGTGAGTAAGAAGCGACTGTATCTTTTAAGGTGGAGCGGTGTGTGTGAGTAAGAAACGACTGTATCTTTTAAAGTGGAGCGGTGTGTGTGAGTAAGAAGTGACTGTATCTTTTAAAGTGGAGTGGTGTGTGTGAGTAAGAAGCGACTGTATCTTTTAAGGTGGAGCGGTGTGTGTGAGTAAGAAGCGGCTGTATCTTTTAAGGTGGAGCGGTGTGTGTGAGTAAGAAGCAACTGTATCTTTTAAGGTGGAGTGGTGTGTGTGAGTAAGAAGCGACTATCTTTTAAGGTGGAGCGGTGCGTGTGAGTAAGAAGCGACTGTATCTTTTAAGGTGGAGCGGTGTGTGTGAGTAAGAAGCGACTGTATCTTTTAAGGTGGAGCGGTGTGTGTGAGTAAGAAGCGACTGTATCTTTTAATGTGGAGTGGTGTGTGTGAGTAAGAAGTGACTGTATCTTTTAAGGTGGAGCGGTGTGTGTGAGTAAGAAGCGACTGTATCTTTTAATGTGTAGCGGTGTGTGTGAGTAAGAAGCTACTGTGTCTTTTAAGGTGGAGCGGTGTGTGTGAGTAAAAAGCGACTGTATCTTTTAAGGTGGAGCGGTGTGTGTGAGTAAAAAGCGACTGTATCTTTTAAGGTGGAGCGGTGTGTGTGAGTAAGAAGCGACTGTATCTTTTAATGTGTAGCGGTGTGTGTGAGTAAGAAGCTACTGTGTCTTTTAAGGTGGAGCGGTGTGTGTGAGTAAGAAGCGACTTTATTTTTTAATGTGGAGCGGTGCGTGTGTGAGTAAGAAGCGACTATCTTTTAAGGTGGAGCGATGTGTGTGAGTAAGAAGCGACTGTATCTTTTAAGGTGGAGCGGTGCGTGTGAGTAAGAAGCGACTGTATCTTTTAAGGTGGAGCGGTGTGTGTGAGTAAGAAGTGACTGTATCTTTTAAGGTGGAGAGGTGTGTGTGAGTAATAAGCGACTTTATCTTTTAATGTGGAGCAGTGTGTGTGAGTAAGAAGCGACTGTATCTTTTAAGGTGGAGCGGTGTGTGTGAGTAAGAAGCGACTGTATCTTTTAAGGTGGAGCGGTGTGTGTGAGTAAGAAGCGACTGTATCTTTTAAGGTGGAGCGGTGTGTGTGAGTAAGAAGTGACTGTATCTTTTAAGGTGGAGCGGTGTGTGAGAGTAAGAAGCGACTGTATCTTTTAAGGTGGAGCGGTGCGTGTGAGTAAGAAGCGACTGTATCTTTAAGGTGGAGCGGTGCGTGTGAGTAAGAAGCGACTGTATCTTTTAAGGTGGAGCGGTGCGTGTGAGTAGGAAGTGACTGTATCTTGTTGGTGTCTGAAGTGTAAATTGTCTGTAAGTGTTTATTTACTGTTGGAATTCACACAGAAACTCGTGTTTTTTCCATTAAAATCACAAGTGTCACTTTTAATGCATTTTTAAAAATTGATTGATCACAACTTCCTCACTTTACAGAGTCTAGTGACAGCAGTTAGCAGTTTATTTAGATGTAAACACAGCGTCACTACTGTTGAGTTTAGGAGGTAGATTACATTTTACTTTTGCTGAAATAATGTCTATGAAATATCACAGAAGTGACTGTATCTTTTAAGGTGGAGCGGTGCGTGTGAGTAAGAAGCGACTGTATCTTTTAAGGTGGAGTGGTGTGTGTGAGTAAGAAGCGACTGTATCTTTTAATGTGGAGAGGTGTGTGTGAGTAATAAGCGACTTTATCTTTTAATGTGGAGCAGTGTGTGTGAGTAAGAAGCGACTGTATCTTTTAAGGTGGAGCGGTGTGTGTGAGTAAGAAGTGACTGTATCTTTTAATGTGGAGTGGTGTGTGTGAGTAAGAAGTGACTGTATCTTTTAAGGTGGAGCGGTGTGTGTGAGTAAGAAGCGACTGTATCTTTTAAGGTGGAGCGGTGTGTGTGAGTAAGAAGTGACTGTATCTTTTAATGTGGAGTGGTGTGTGTGAGTAAGAAGTAACTGTATCTTTTAAGGTGGAGCGGTGTGTGTGAGTAAGAAGCAACTGTAACTTTTAAGGTGGAGTGGTGTGTGTGAGTAAGAAGCGACTGTATCTTTTAAGGTGGAGCGGTGCATGTGAGTAAGAAGTGGCTGTATCTTTTAAGGTGGAGCGGTGTGTGTGAGTAAGAAATGACTGTATCTTTTAAGGTGGAGCGGTGTGTGTGAGTAAGAAATGACTGTATCTTTTAAGGTGGAGCGGTGTGTGTGAGTAAGAAGCGACTGTATCTTTTAAGGTGGAGCGGTGTGTGTGAGTAAGAAGCGACTGTATCTTTTAAGGTGGAGCGGTGTGTGTGAGTAAGAAGTGACTGTATCTTTTAATGTGGAGCGGTGTGTGTGAGTAAGAAGCGTCTGTATCTTTTAAGGTGGAGCGGTGCATGTGAGTAAGAAGTGGCTGTATCTTTTAAGGTGGAGCGGTGTGTGTGAGTAAGAAGCGACTGTATCTTTAACGTGGAGCGGTGCGTGTGAGTAAGAAGCGACTGTATCTTTTAAGGTGGAGCGGTGTGTGTGA
The DNA here is from genome assembly GCF_029633855.1 of Hoplias malabaricus. Classification (NCBI taxonomy): domain Eukaryota; kingdom Metazoa; phylum Chordata; class Actinopteri; order Characiformes; family Erythrinidae; genus Hoplias; species Hoplias malabaricus. Next base: position 45,918,334 of record NC_089806.1, on the reverse strand, counting down.
GTAAGAAGCGACTGTATCTTTAAGGTGGAGCGGTGCGTGTGAGTAAGAAGTGACTGTATCTTTAAGGTGGAGCGGTGCGTGTGAGTAAGAAGCGACTGTATCTTGTTGGTGTCTGAAGTGTAAATTGTCTGTAAGTGTTTATTTACTGTTGGAATTCACACAGAAACTCGTGTTTTTTCCATTAAAATCACAAGTGTCACTTTTAATGCATTTTTAAAAATTGATTGATCACAACTTCCTCAC
>NC_089806.1:45203091-45250591 GCF_029633855.1 Hoplias malabaricus | reverse complement strand
TATTACAGGAGACAAACACACACTGAGGCACCTGCAGCTAAAGTAGATCCTAATCACCCAGAAGACTACAGTAATGATCTGGATTTGCCTCTAGCTTTCTGGGTCTAACATAAAGAGTGAGTGAGAGAGAGAGAGAGAGTAAAATAGAGGAGAGAGAAAGAGGAAAGAAAGAAGACAAAGAGAGGAGAGAGAGAGAAAGTAAAAGAGAGGAGAGAAAGAAGAGAAAGAGAGGAGAGAGAGAGACAGAGGGAGAGAGAGATAGAGAGAGAGAAAGAGAGAGAGAGTAAAAGAGAGGAGAGAGAGAGACAGAGGGAGAGAGAGATAGAGAGAAAGAGAGACAGAGAGTAAAAGAGAGGAGAAAAAGAAGAGAAAGAGGAGAGAGATAGAGAAAAAGGAGAGAAAGAAGAGAAAGAGAGGAGAGAGAGAGACAGAGAAAGAAGAGAGAAAGAGAGAAGAGAAGAGAGAGAAAGTAAAAGAGAGAAGAGAGAGAGACAGAGGGAGAGAGACAGAGAAAGAGGAGAGAGAAAGAGAGAGAGAGAAAGGAGAGAAAGAGAGAGACAGACAGAGACAGACAGATTGAGAGAGATACACAGAGTACAGAGCTGTACTTACATCCAGGAGCGCGGCGTTGATGTAGTTGCTGCTGTCTCCGTCGATGGTGATGAGGAAGGGGAGGCAGCGGTCCGGCGGCAGATTGTCCATAAAGCGGTTTTTGTCGTGATTTCGGGGCAGAAGAGCGATGCTGCAGTCCTCCGGCTGGGGCTGTGGGGTCACCGAGTTCAGCGTCTAAACACACACCAGCGAGGGTCAACAGAAGACAAGCAGAAGAGGGGCACTGAGGGGGAGCTCTAATGAACCAGGGGAGGGGTGTGTGTGTGTGTGTGTGTGTGTGTGTGTGTGTTCACCTGGAACTCATCTTTGAGGTGTGAGGAGTTGCTCTGGGAGTCGATGCGGATCATGTCATAATACGCCGCTTTAAACTCACACGCTGGAATCGCTGTGTCTCCACAAAGACACGCCTCCAGGATCGCATCGTGGATGAAGATATACTGCTCCTGAGAGAGAGAGAGAGAGAGAAACTGAGAACAGGGAAACACACTGTTTTTAATGTATTGGCTGGTCCGAGTGTATAAATACACATACCTCAGTCTGGACCATGTTGATGCGTCTGGATCTCAGGGCTTTAACGCAGTTATAAATGTCCACCACTCCCTCCCTCTCCGCCATGTCCAGCATGATGTCGATCACGATGTAACACCCGGTCCGACCCGCTCCGGCACTGAGACACAGGAACTCAGCATCAGTGTGACCTCATACTCATTCATTGTCTGTAACCCTTATCCAGTTCAGGGCAGCTGTGGGTCCAGAGTCTACCCAGAATCACTAGGTGATTAATAGGAACACACCCTGGAGGGGGCACCAGTCCTTCACAGGGCGACACACACTCACACATTCACTCACACCTACGGACACCTTAGAGTCACCAATCCACCCACCAACCCACGCAGACACAGGGAGAACACACCAACTCCTCACAGACAGTCACCCGGAGGAAACCCACGCAGACACAGGGAGAACACACCACACTCCTCACAGACAGTCACCCGGAGGAAACCCACACAGACACAGAGAGAACACACCACACTCCTCACAGACAGTCACCCGGAGGAAACCCACACAGACACAGAGAGAACACACCACACTCCTCACAGACAGTCACCCGGAGGAAACCCACGCAGACACAGGGAGAACACACCACACTCCTCACAGACAGTCACCCGGAGGAAACCCACGCAGACACAGGGAGAACACACCACACTCCTCACAGACAGTCACCTGGAGGAAACCCACGCAGACACAGGGAGAACACACCACACTCCTCACAGACAGTCACCCGGAGGAAACCCACGCAGACACAGGGAGAACACACCACACTCCTCACAGACAGTCACCTGGAGGAAACCCACGCAGACACAGGGAGAACACACCACACTCCTCACAGACAGTCACCTGGAGGAAACCCACGCAGACACAGGGAGAACACACCACACTCCTCACAGACAGTCACCCGGAGGAAACCCACGCAGACACAGGGAGAACACACCACACTCCTCACAGACAGTCACCCGGAGGAAACCCACACAGACACAGAGAGAACACACCACACTCCTCACAGACAGTCACCGGGAGGAAACCCACACAGACACAGGGAGAACACACCACACTCCTCACAGACAGTTTTACGGCGACTGTGTGTTGTATTAAAAATGACAGTTGTCAGTTTATTAAACGAAGAATAAAATAAAACTAAAAACACAGTGTCACTGCGCTCCGTTCCCGACTCTGACACTGCCTCCATCTGTAACTGGTCTAAACCCACACTCACACGGACTTTAGAACACAGTATCGTCCCCAAGAACAGAACAAACCCATCACAGTCTTCTGCAGCTTTTTCCTGATGGAGCTCAGAACCAATGCAGCGCCCAATAAACTCTTCACCTTCTGTCGGTCAGAAATGTTGTGAAGAGCAACAGAAACAGAGAGAGAAGGCTGTGTTCACACAGTGATAATCTCTTCTATCTTCTAATAAAAGAGAAATCACTGTGTTTCAGTTGCACTTTAACACACTTTCTCTGAAACTCCAGTGTTTCCATTTGTTTGTGAGGAACGCTCTATCTTTAATGTTTCATGAGCAAACACCTGCTAGAGAGGTACACACACACACACACACACACACACAGAGGGGTTCCTGTATATATACCAACACACATACTTGCACACACACACACACACACACACACACACACACACACACACAGACACACACGCGCACACACAGATAACCACATCCTCTGTGTTAAAGGTGCAGCAGTAAGAGGTAGGGTGATATTTCAACTTCAGTAGAACACACACACACACACACACACTCTCTGTATTTCAATGAATGGCCTTCACACTCCGGCCACAGTCTCTGTACGTGACCACAAGCCGATGGAGTCCCTCTGAGTCAGGTGCCGGTGTCTCACCACAGAGCAGTGCTGAGTGTGTGACTGGTGTTCAGTTCAGTTACCGTTAGATCAGGCTTTAACCACCTGTTACTGACAGAGAAACGTGTGTCTGAGGATCAGGGGTGAAATAAGATTCAAAATACCCACCGTTCACTTCAGTTTACTTCATTATTAACAGAATATTGCACTGCAGAGTAGAATCAGTTCATCACATAATATACAGGAACCCCTCTGTGTGTGTGTGTGTGTGTGTGTGCGCGCGCTAGTATGTGTGTTTGTATATATACAGGCATGTGTGTGTTTATTTAGATATAGTATAAATATATTATAATATAAAATATATGTTTGTGTGTGTGTGTGTTTACATGAATGTGTATTATTGTATATAATTGTGTGTGTGTGTGTGTGTGTGTGTGTGTGTCTACCTGCAGTGTACCACTATAGGTCCAGCAGTGGGGGGGTTGGACATCTTGACGCGGCGGATGAAGGAAAGTAGTCCCGTGGCGTGATACGGTACGCCGTGATCAGGCCAGCCAGTGAAGTGGAACTGCTTCACCTCTCTCAGCTCATTAAAACCTCTCTGAAACAAACACACATTTATATAAATCTATTACATTACATCACCATACAGCTCCGGGTGTAGTGTTTTAAACTGTGTTTATACTGGAGTTATGAGGTGACAGTGAAATAGAGGACATCATAAATGTAAATACACAAAAATGCAGTTAAATAACCACAGTATTTATAATTAAGTAAAGTGTGGGGTTTTATTTTGTTGTACTCACACGTTCCAGAGTGAAAGTCCGGACCACGTACTCAGCCAGAGGCTCCACCTCCACAAACGTCACCTTAAAGTCTCCGTATACCTCTGCATCGTCCGGCCAGTACTTATAACACTTCACCTGGACCAGCACAGCACAAATCAGACCCAGTACACACATCTGTCCACCTTAAGAGCTCACATTATATACACACCTGTCCACCTTAAATGCACACTTAAAACAGAGATCAGCACAGTAGTGGAAAACTTACCCCGGTCCACATTAAATACACATTTAATACAGAGACCAGTGCAGTAGTGAACCAGAACTTACACCTGTCCACCTTAAATACACACTTAATACAAAGACCAGCGCAGTAGTGAACCAGAACTTACACCTGTCCACCTTAAATACACACTTATACAGAGACCAGAGCAGTAGTGAACCAGAACTGACACCTGTCCACCTTAAATACACACTTAATACAGAGACCAGCGCAGTAGTGAACCAGAACTGACACCTGTCCACCTTAAATACACACTTATACAGAGACCAGAGCAGTAGTGAACCAGAACTGACACCTGTCCACCTTAAATACACACTTAATACAGAGACCAGCGCAGTAGTGAACCAGAACTTACACCTGTCCACCTTAAATACACACTTAATACAGAGACCAGTGCAGTAGTGAACCAGAACTTACACCTGTCCACCTTAAATACACACTTAATACAGACACCAGCGCAGTAGTGAACCAGAACTGACACCTGTCCACCTTAAATACACACTTAATACAGAGACCAGCGCAGTAGTGAACCAGAACTTACACCTGTCCACCTTAAATACACACTTATACAGAGACCAGAGCAGTAGTGAACCAGAACTTACACCTGTCCACCTTAAATACACACTTAATACAGAGACCAGCGCAGTAGTGAACCAGAACTTACACCTGTCCACCTTAAATACACACTTAATACAGAGACCAGCGCAGTAGTGAACCAGAACTTACACCTGTCCACCTTAAATACACACTTATACAGAGACCAGCGCAGTAGTGAACCAGAACTTACACCTGTCCACCTTAAATACACACTTAATACAGAGACCAGCGCAGTAGTGAACCTGAACTTACACCTGTCCACCTTAAATACACACTTAATACAGAGACCGGCGAAGTAGTGAACCAGAACTTACACCTGTCCACCTTAAAAACACACTTATACAGAGACCAGCGCAGTAGTGAACCAGAACTTACACCTGTCCACCTTAAATACACACTTATACAGAGACCAGCACAGTAGTGAACCAGAACTTACACCTGTCCACCTTAAATACACACTTAATACAGAGACCAGCGCAGTAGTGAACCAGAACTTACACCTGTCCACCTTAAATACACACTTAATACAGAGACCAGCGCAGTAGTGAACCAGAACTTACACCTGTCCACCTTAAATACACACTTAATACAGAGACCGGCGAAGTAGTGAACCAGAACTTACACCTGTCCACCTTAAAAACACACTTAATACAGAGACCAGCGCAGTAGTGAACCTGAACTTACACCTGTCCACCTTAAATACACACTTAATACAGAGACCAGCGCAGTAGTGAACCAGAACTTACACCTGTCCACCTTAAATACACACTTATACAGAGACCAGCGCAGTAGTGAACCAGAACTTACACCTGTCCACCTTAAATACACACTTAATACAGAGACCAGCGCAGTAGTGAACCAGAACTTACACCTGTCCACTTTAAATACCCACGTAATACAGAGACCAGCGCAGTAGTGAACCAGAACTTACACCTGTCCACCTTAAATACACACTTAATACAGAGACCAGCGCAGTAGTGAACCTGAACTTACACCTGTCCACCTTAAATACACACTTAATACAGAGACCGGCGAAGTAGTGAACCAGAACTTACACCTGTCCACCTTAAAAACACACTTAATACAGAGACCAGCGCAGTAGTGAACCTGAACTTACACCTGTCCACCTTAAATACACACTTAATACAGAGACCAGCGCAGTAGTGAACCAGAACTTACACCTGTCCACCTTAAATACACACTTATACAGAGACCAGCACAGTAGTGAACCAGAACTTACACCTGTCCACCTTAAATACACACTTAATACAGAGACCAGCGCAGTAGTGAACCAGAACTTACACCTGTCCACCTTAAATACACACTTATACAGAGACCAGCGCAGTAGTGAACCAGAACTTACACCTGTCCACCTTAAATACACACTTAATACAGAGACCAGCGCAGTAGTGAACCAGAACTTACACCTGTCCACCTTAAATACACACTTAATACAGAGACCGGCGAAGTAGTGAACCAGAACTTACACCTGTCCACCTTAAATACACACTTAATACAGAGACCAGCGCAGTAGTGAACCAGAACTGACACCTGTCCACCTTAAATACACACTTATACAGAGACCAGCGCAGTAGTGAACCAGAACTTACACCTGTCCACCTTAAATACACACTTATACAGAGACCAGCGCAGTAGTGAACCAGAACTTACACCTGTCCACCTTAAATACACACTTAATACAGAGACCAGAGCAGTAGTGAACCAGAACTTACACCTGTCCACCTTAAATACACACTTAATACAGAGACCAGCGCAGTAGTGAACCAGAACTGACACCTGTCCACCTTAAATACACACTTATACAGAGACCAGCGCAGTAGTGAACCAGAACTTACACCTGTCCACCTTAAAAACACACTTATACAGAGACCAGCGCAGTAGTGAACCAGAACTGACACCTGTCCACCTTAAATACACACTTATACAGAGACCAGCGCAGTAGTGAACCAGAACTGACACCTGTCCACCTTAAATACACACTTAATACAGAGACCAGCGCAGTAGTGAACCAGAACTGACACCTGTCCACCTTAAATACACACTTATACAGAGACCAGCGCAGTAGTGAACCAGAACTTACACCTGTCCACCTTAAATACACACTTAATACAGACACCAGCGCAGTAGTGAACCAGAACTTACACCTGTCCACCTTAAATACACACTTAATACAGAGACCAGCGCAGTAGTGAACCAGAACTTACACCTGTCCACCTTAAATACACACTTAATACAGAGACCAGCGCAGTAGTGAACCAGAACTTACACCTGTCCACCTTAAATACACACTTATACAGAGACCAGCGCAGTAGTGAAATCAAATATTCAATACATCAATAAAAACTTTATTTTATAATTGACATTTAAACATGAATTAATCTACAAAGAGCTAAATAACATGTTTTTACAAACACTCAGAGCCCCTGCATTCACCTGTAAACTTTAATAAATAAATAAATAAATAAATAAATAAATAAATAAATAAATGGATGAATGATTTTGTCCAAACACACAACACATAATAGTTCATTAATAAACATCATGAAGTCGTGTTAAAGTCATGCACGTCCATCAAACACACTCTGACTGCAGCTGCGCAGACGACATGCACACGGTCTGCTCTCTTTACCACATCGACATGCGTGTGTTTAGAAACATGCTTTAACGCGATCAGCTCTGCGTTTCTGTTCCAGAGCCACTTCTCTGCCCAGTTTCCAGGGGTTTACTTAATGATGGGGTGCTTCCATCTTCATTTATACTTCACTGAGGCTCAGACTGGCCCTGGGAGATTAATAAATCACTGTAGTACTGTACGCTTTACAGCAGTGATGCTCGACTGTATCGGGATTATATCGGGATCGGCAGATAATTGCTTATTAAAAAGCCAAAGACATCCACCTGAAACTGGAACCAGAAAAAGCTCTGAACGAGAAACGCACGTTTCCTTCAACCCTTTGAATTTTTTTTGTAATGTTTTTTTTTTTCAGTTCAAAGCATTAGAACTGCTCCAAAACACACACAACATTCTAGAACCTTTTATGCGAGTTCTAGAACACTGTTTTCATTCCAAATCACTGTAGAACATTGTAATGCTAGATGTCTAGAACGCTGAGGTTCTTTCTGATGTACGAGTGCTAGAACACTGTAGATCATTCTATTGTCAGAGGTCTGGAACGCTGTGGAACACTACGTTGTAAAGGTTCTAGAACACTTTAGAACACTTTCTGGAATGCTGTTGAACATTTTAGAATGTAGCTTTGTTCTCTTTGGTTCTTCAAAGGGTTGCAGCAGGCAGGAGGCCTTCACAACACAGTCACAATACACTCAGTAAACAATAAAAAAAACAACAAAAACAAAAACAACAACAACAGCACGGTCAGGAGGCCTCCACATTCCTCAGCAGGCAGAGTAAGAACATACCCGTCCCACCTCCACCAGGTTGGTTACCATGACGATACAGGCCGACTGTTCCTGCCAGATCATCCTCCAGAAGTCGTACACCGTCTCGTGAACTGGACCTAGAACCCAGACACCGCTTTGTCAGTCAGAAACACCCACACTGCCTTCACTCACTCACTCACTCACTCACTCACTCACTCACACTTCCTTCACTCGCTCACTCACACTGCCTTCACTTGCTCACACTGTCTTCACTCGCTCACTCCCTCACACTGCCTTCACTCACTCAGTTCTCACACTGCCTTCACTCGCTCACTCCCTCACACTGCCTTCACTCGCTCACTCCCTCACACTGCCTTCACTCACTCAGTTCTCACACTGCCTTCACTCGCTCACTCCCTCACACTGCCTTCACTCGCTCACTCCCTCACACTGCCTTCACTCACTCAGTTCTCACACTGCCTTCACTCGCTCACTCCCTCACACTGCCTTCACTCACTCAGTTCTCACACTGCCTTCACTCGCTCACTCCCTCATACTGCCTTCACTCACTCAGTTCTCACACTGCCTTCACTTGCTCACTCCCTCACACTGCCTTCACTCGCTCACACTGCCTTCACTCACTCAGTTCTCACACTGCCTTCACTCGCTCACTCACACTGCCTTCATTTGCTCACACTTCCTTCGCTCACTCACACTGCCTTCACTCGCTCACACTGCCCACTCGCTCACTCATTTCTCACACTGCCTTCACTCGCTCACTCCCTCACACTTCCTTCACTCGCTCGCTCACACTGCCTTCACTCGCTCACTCACACTGCCTTCACTCACTCACTGACTCACACTGCCTTCACTCGCTCACTCACACTGCCTTTACTCGCTCACACTGCCTTCACTCACTCACCCACTCACACTGCCTTCACTCACTCACTCCATACACTGCCTTCACTCACTCACCCACTCACACTGCCTTCACTCACTCACCCACTCACACTGCCTTCACTCACTCACCCACTCACACTGCCTTCACTCACTCACCCACTCACACTGCCTTCACTCACTCACTCCACACACTACCTTCACTCACTCACTCCACACACTACCTTCACACTGCCTTCACTCACTCACTCCACACACTGCCTTCACTCACTTACTCCTCACTCTGCCTTAACTCACTCACTCACACTGCCTTCACTCCTTCACTGACTCACACTGCCTTCACTCACTCGCTCATACTGCCTTCACTCACTCATACTGCCTTTACTCGCTCACTCCTCACACTGCCTTCACTCACTCACACTGCCTTCACTCGCTCACTCCTCACACTGTCTTCACTCGCTCAATCCTCACACTGCCTTCACTTGCTCACACTGTCTTCACTCGCTCACTCCCTCACACTGCCTTCACTCACTCAATTCTCACACTGCCTTCACTCACTCACTCACACTGCCTTCACTCACTCACTCCCTCACATTTTCTTCACTCGCTCACATTCACTTACTCCCTCACTCACTCACTCACTCACAGACTTCACTCGCCCACTCAATCACACTGCCTTCACTCGCTCATGCAGCATTCACTCACTCACTCAGTCACTCACTCACTCACACTGCCTTCACTCGCTCACTCCTCACACTGCCTTCACTCGCTCAATTCTCACACTGCCTTCACTCACTCACTCCCTCACATTTTCTTCACTCACTCACATATTCTTCACTCGCTCACTCCCTCACACTGCCTTCACCAGCTCATGCGGCATTCACTCACTCACACACACTACCTTCACTAGCTTATGCCGCATTCACTTAATCCCTCACTCACTCACAGACTTCACTCGCCCACTCACTCACACTGCCTTCACTCGCTCATGCAGCATTCACTCACTCACTCAGTCACTCACTCACTCCCACTGCCTTCACTCGCTCACTCACTCCCACTGCCTTCACAGCAGCAGTGTTTGTATCTTTCACTGATCTGAATCAAACAGGAAATCACTAAACAAACCTCAATACGGCACTTTTATGCTTTTTTTTCTATTCACTTTTAAATGTAACGTTCTGGAGAAAGACTGTTTTGGATTTGTTTGTTGTTTATTACTGTTTACAATATGTACATCAAAGAAGCATTAAATGTCTCAATTCCTCTTTGAATTGGATTTGAATGTCCTCTTTGGAAAACTGCTTCAGGCTTTACGTGTAAACAACAACAAAAACAACAAAACAAACACTGAGCAGGTCACGGTTCCTGCCTTTGTTCTAAAGGCAAACAGAAAAACAGCAGGGTGTGTTCATCTCTGCTCCCTCACCTTGTGTTGCGATGTAGTGACTCGGCCGCTGATAACCCTGAGAGAGAGAGAGAGAGAGAGAGAGAGAGAGGCTTCAGATTAAAGAGCTACAATTTCCAAGAATCAAGAAACAACAAAATCCACAGCTGCACCCCGTCAGCAGATTAGTGCAGTTTCTAATGTTTTTAGCAGGAGTTACAGATTCATATTAAACTGTTAGACAGGGGTTATTATGACTCTCAGGGTTCAGGGTGAAAGACACTATTGAAAAACCTATTGGAAAAGATCAATAATCATTAAGCATCTAAATTTAAAAAATAATAATAAATATTTACACTTCTATAGATTCATTAGTTGACTAAATTATACTGATAAAAAAAAATCCAGAAATTAAGAATATACTATAAATGGTATTTAATACATAATTTACAAATTTAAAATTATGTTTAATTTTGGATTCTACAGATAAACTACAGATGAACCTTAATCTCAGTCCATTCAGATTCTACTGCTATTATTATTATTATTATAATTATAATTATTATTATTATTAGTAGCAGTAGTAGAAGTAGTAGTAGTAGTGTCACTCATTTCACATTAGAAAAGGGGAAAATAGAGGAATAGCCCAAGGTCAAAGGTCAAACTCATAGGCACAACTCTCCAGATAAACAAAACTATGTGTGTAAACAAAATCATAAACAGCGCCATGCCGGGAGCCGAGGTGCAGGATGACCATGGTCAGATGAGGAGAGAGGATGGAAACACAGCATGAAGTGGGGGATGAAAAGAAAAGAGTGGAAAACTAACTGAGTGTGTGTGTGTGTGTGTGTGTGTGTGTGTGTGTTAGAGGGGTAGAAGGTCATGCAGTCTCCATGCAGATGGTTTATAAGCATTAGACAAACAACAGAGGGGAGGGGCGTGGCTGTATTTGTATTTGCGAGTGTGTATGTGTGTGTGTGTGTGTGTGTGTTTTATTGTGGACTGTAAAAAAAGATAAAAAGAAACCTAAAGTGTCGTGTTACAAAAAGAAAAAATATGACGGCTAAGAGTTACTAGTTAGCTAAACAGCTGCGTCTGTGATTATTATTGAAATCTAGCAACCCTAGCAACCATCTAGGATACTACAACCCACCTAAACATCCTAACAACTTAGGTTACCATAGCAACCAAGAAGCAACAACCTAGCAACTACCTAAACACATAAATTATAATCCTAGCAACCACCTGGGATGCCATTGAAACTGGTAAGCATTACGCTAGATACCACAGTTAACACCAGACTTATGTGGTGTATTGGAGTAAACACTTAGCAAACTTCTAGCGAAACCCTAGCAACCACCTGGGATTGGATAGCAACCATCACTGCTATGTAAAAAGGGAAATATGTTTTTATTATATATAACCACACAGCTGTCGCCCTACAAATGAATTCCATACATTTAAGGTATAACCGTGTGTGTATGAAAGTGTGTGTGTATGTGTGTGTGTGTGTGTGTGTGTGTGTGTGCGCATAAATTTGTTTGCATCAGTGTGTTAGCGCCCTACAGTGGAAAAAAAATACTTACATCCCTGTACAGCCAAATCTAGGGCCGGAAAATGAAGAGCGAGAGAGTGAGAGAGAGCACAGAACAGATGTCAGTGAGTCTACGGCAGCTCCACCACGGCAGAGAAAGAAAAGTCTGTAAAATAGTGAAATATTGGAGCCAAAGGCATGCGTAGAAGAGCTGACATACGAGCGAGGGAGAGCTGTTTCTGACACCTTCGCCAATGGAGGGGGGGGAGGCATCGCCACTTACGTCTATGTAGTTGGCATTTATGTAGTCGGACGAAGGGTCGTCTTCCATTGGCTGCAGGATCACTCTAGAATGATCGTCTGCAACGTAACACACGTTAGCATTAGGTTAGACAGGGCCCCAGCACCGTTTACAGCAGCAGTAAGACAGGTTCACGGCCAGAAACGTGGCACACAACCTTAAATTTACACGAGAATATGAAACCACCAGCTGAATGAACCGGATTATACTCCACAGAGCGGGTCCCACGCATGGGCGGGGGTTTAGTAAATCACTGCAAGGAAATGACTCAGGGTTATTTTATGGGCGTGTGTTTGTGGGTTGTTCATGTACAAGAAGGCTGTTGTTTTGGTGTGTGTGTGTGTGGCAGGGACACAGGAAGTGAAGATGCTGAGGGGGCTGCAGTCAGCATCCCCCTACCACAAACCCCCTCACCCCCGTTTCCTGGGCACGACGAGTGACGTGGGTGGAGACTCGTGAGGTGGTGGATAAGGCTCTGTGGGTCATCATCACACACCAAGACCAAATAATACTTCGTTCCCTTGTTCCCTATGTCCTTTCGAGGGCATGATAAAGAGCACTTATTGAAAGCTGCATGGCTGTGTTCAATTCCCTATGTCCCCAGCGTGTCACAGTAGAGTGTCTGACACATCCAGGCCACTAGATGTCCATATAATGACTGGTACATGATGTGAGGAAGAACTGAGGGGAGAACGACTTCTCTTTCTGGACCCTGCTTTATTTAAAGGGTGTGTGTGGTGTCTGTGAGCGGGGGAAACTCTGGACGATGGACTGGATTTGCAGCACTTTGTCCAGAGGTCCTTTGTGAAAACCACGATTACAGTATCAACACTGACCGACTGAGACCCCGTCCACTCAGATCCAGACAGTTCTCTAAACGATGCAGGTTTCTCGCTGCGCTTTGGCCTCCCATCCACACGGTTAAGGACTTGCAGGTCAACGAGGTTTTCTAAATGCTCTCCAATGTGGACGTGATGTGATGTCTCTGTTTAAGAGGTACTATGGCCCCCTGCTGGACTGAGGTGAGAATGCAGCCATGTTCGTATTTGACTGGACAGTGATATTTTCAAAAACAGTGGGAGGAAAATCTCAGTTGGATGGGGCCTGAGGGTGGATGCTAATCACAATTGAATAAAAATCTCTAATTACTTTTATATTAATACGATTATAAAAATATAAAAATACGTAAAGCAAATGAGCCCCGAACATCTTAGCCGCCAAATCAGGTTCAGAGCGGTTGGTTAAATATGATCTACATAAAGCTGTTCTCGTCGTCGTGTCACATTAGTGTATGCGCTAAAGCAGATGCTATAAAGTTAGTACTGGTTGTCTGCAGCTAAGGGCTGGAATGCAACTTGTTGCTTAGCAAACAATGCTCAGTGCAACAACAGGGTAAATAGCATAGAAGTACATTTCCCACAGTTTTAAAAACAATTTGGGTTTAAAGAAATATCTTTATTAATAAATACATTTTAAAAAGTACAGCACCCCTCAACCAATCAGATTCAGCCCTCAGAGCTAACCGTCCCAATGACGTCAACATCAGTCCAGGAGCGGAGATACTCACACGCTATGATGTTTCCGTAGCGGTTCTTGGTGCGGTTCTGCTCTTTCTTGGCCACGTCCCAGGACGCCGACTGACCCTCAAAGAAGCTCTGCACCAAACACACACACACACACACACACACACACACCTTTTAGAGCAATATCTCCTGCATTATACACAGGGTTCGTCTTGATATTAGAAGTGTAAATAAGTGATAAATAAATAAATAAAACCTCTATCCACGTTTAAATATTACACAGTAATCATCAATGCTCATCTGCAGTTGATATATTTAGTCTGAGCCAGGTCCTCCACTCTCACCTCGTACTCCTCCTTGAAGCCGTAGCTGTCGGAGGTCTTCATGAGGTTGATGTGCTGGAGGAGGTCGGCGACTCTGATGGCCGGGTGGAGCTGACCCGTCTGGTACGGAGACTCGGTTCCCTCGCAGTGGTACCGCGGAACATCCAGCAAACGACTGTTCTCTGCCGCCGCAGCGTGGTTCTCATCTGCAATACAGAGAGGAGAGGGGTGAGAGGGGGGAGAGGGAAGGATGGAGAGAGGGAGAGGGGAGAGAGAGAGAGAGATAGAGAGAGAGAGAGACGGTTATTCTCTTCCTGATACGGATGGCTGTGGCAGCGCTGAGGATTGAACAGTGAAAAGGCCAGTGATTTTACAAGCAGTGAACCCTGTTAACTTCTTGCTTACTGAATATTTAAAATGCACACACACACACCCACACACACACACACACACACAAAAAGAGAGATCAACACACTCAAACACACACTGTACTCACCTGTAATGGGCACTAGGAGAGCAGCGTGAGAAAGAGAGAGTCATTTTAGAGCAGATTCATATGAAAACGGACCAATCTACAGCTACACACACACACACACAAAACACACACACACACACACACACACACATACAGAACAATGGAATGAAATGAAAGTCAACACCACTTGAAAGGAAAGTGTTTAATAACAGAATCACACTGTTTACCTTTCTCCACTAAAACTGTTCTCAGTTCAGCAGTGACACTGAGGGGTTTAAAAACTCCAGCAGCACTGCTGTGTCTGATCCACTCTACACCAGCACAACACACACTAACACACCACCACCACGTCAGTGTCACTGCAGCGCTGAGAATGATCCACCACCACATCACACCTGCTCTGTGGGGGTCCTGAGGGTCAGGGTGGTGATTAAAGGGGGCAGAGTGGACCGTGGAGCTGAGAGAGTGGACAGTGACTGGAGAAACAAGGAGGTGGCTTTAATGTTTTGGCTGCCCTTGTTTCCGGATTCTGATAAATGAATACACAGTCGAACACACTAGTTCTGCTGGGAGGGGGTGGGGGTGGGTTTAGGGCATGACACACACTCCACACACACACAACGATGAAGGAACACATCTGTGGGCGGGACATGGACAGATCCATTCCATCAGAGTGTACACTCCTGTCTGGGAGACGGTGTGTGTGTGTGTGTGTGTGTGTGTGTGAATGGCTCGGATTTGAATGTCATAGCCTTCCATAGTGTGGGGAGTTTATTTGCGTTCCCCTCCTACAGGTAAGACCAGGGAAGAAAGCGTGATCCAAATCAGAAAAACACCACGGCCCAATCGACCCGAATGTGTGTGTCTGTCCAGAGCCTCCCCCAGCAGGTGTGCACACACTCACACACACAACACAAACACACACATGGACTAGGGACGCATGCTCACAGAAAGCTTCACAAGCTCCGACAAAGCGGAGTTCATTTAAACCCATGTTTGTGTTTAGGATTTTCATATCGCACTGTAGCGGGAAAACCAGCTACAACACGCTCGGAGGAGAGCACTAACCTACGTCTTTCTGTGGACACAGGGGCTAATGGGTGACACAGCAAGGGGTGATGGGAAATGTAGTCCAGATGGTGTAGCAGGGGTGTTCAGTTCTCTAATAACTACGTCCTGTGAGATCATATACTTATTGATCGTGATTAATGTGCATTTATAGACACCTCAGACGGTTTTTATATCGTTCGTTAGAATAATTATTTAAATCTAATTCAAATACCATCCCCCCTCTCACTGCCGTGGACTCACACTCTCTGTACACACCCCCCTCGGCCGGTTCCTCATAAACACGTGGTTGCTCTTTAGTGTTAATGAAGAGGCCTTTGTGGAGGCTAAAGAGGCTAGGTTCCATTTAAACTCCTCGCTCTGCTTGAATCAAATGAATGATTTCACCTCTGTGCTGGGTGTGGGGGCACTTTCCAGAAACCGTGTTCTTGCTTGTGTTGGAAAGTGCTAAGTTGCAAAGCTCCTGATGATGCAGTTTCGTCTTTTGAAACCAATCACCTCCAGCGCCAAAGCCATGACCCAAAAAGTCGAATCACAGCGGTGACACACTCACGGTCTGTGAGGTTTTTATTGACTATTTTTACACTTTTATTTACGCCCCTCTCTCACCGCTCACTTACTCACAATTACGAAGTGCACCTCAAGGGGCGCTGTTTCTCAAATACTCCGTCAGCCATGTTTAGGGACTGCTCCACAAGGGGGTGCTATTGTGCTTCGATTCTTACATTTAAAATGGCGACGACGTATGAACTCAAATGACTTCTGTTCCGTGGTAGAGCCTCTGTTTGTGGACAGAATACATCTGTGTGAGGTGCCTATAAACACTCTGTGTGAGTTCAGAGACGAACTCTGATTGGTGGAACACCCCTGATACAGACACAGAAATGAGGGGCTGAAGAATCCTCACCTAACACAGCTGTGGGGACGAGAGGGTCACTGGGCACTGCAGCAGAACACAGTTCAGTCAGAGATTACATTCTTTAATCACATTATTCCTTCAAATCACTGGGAGAAGCAGGTGGAAAATGACATTTATTACATTCTTTAGATTCTGTAACTCCTTTCCACACATTAGCACCTGTTTAAAATCACTCTTCTGTACAAATGTCTCCTCCCACAGGCGGATAACTCAGGTCTGCTCCAGAAATGATTCCCCAAACCAGTAGAATCACTTCCACAGAGAAATGGCCTTAAAACAAGCCAAAACATGTCTGAAGATAGGTTTAACCACGTTATGACGTCTGTATGTAATATCCCTCTCCGGAGAAATGCCTGCCCCTGCGTACGACGCTGTTCACGATAAAATATTAACTACATTTCAGTTAATAGCTGCTAAAGAAGCATTTGGCCTGAGGTTATGTTTATTGTAGGTGTGTATTTACATAAATTTCAAAACTATATGGTGCTGCCTTCACCAGCTCTTTGGAGATTTTAGGAAACATCAATAAACTGCGCATAAATGTTTGTTTTTTATTAGTTTTACTGGTAGTAATATCTCTGTGTGTGTGTGTGTGTGTGTGTGAGAGAGAGAGTGGGTGGCTAGGTGGGTGCACGCTGCATTCATAAAGAGCACTGCTTGATGAGTAATAACATCATTACTGAGAAATGACGGTGCCCACACATCTCAGCAAATCTGCAGATTCTGGTAATGCTTTGGCGTTCGCGATCGCTGGATTTTTATATTTCCACAAGAACAAAAGCCACAAGCCCTTTCCGAGGCCCTTAGATCCCAGATGCAGATTAAGCCTAAGTCTAAGTCTAGACCGAGAGGTATTTTCAATGAGGCTTCGACTTCGTGGCAAAAGGCAAAACTACACTATTATAACTTCGTCTCCTCAAAACTGCACCTCAGACGCTGGAGAAAACCTACGGTGGGGTTTAATTTACAAATAAACGTTTAATGAAATGCTGTATAATGAAGTGGTAGACCTCTGAACGTCTTTGTGTTTCCACTGAAACCCAGGACGGTTCACGCGTTCCCTGTAACGCTGCTGTGGACCTCCTTGAGTCTAGAGGACAGTTCTGTGGTCACTCTAAGTTAAAAATGAAAACTTACAGCGGTTGTTGAAGCTGTGTGAGTCCATAAAGGTGACGGACATGGGTTCCTCTGCGTGGAGCGTGCTCTGCTCGGCGTAGCTTCGGTCCATCGCATTCACCATGTGGGTCATCTCCTGACGAGTGTTCCCGATCGCGTCCTTGCGCTTCTTCGCCAGTTTCCTGACCAATCGAGAAGTGAAGACACGTTACTGTACATTTTCTAACGTCCAGAAGCAACAAGACCCCCACCCCCCAAATACTCTCCACTAGACCTCCACCCAACAATGAGACCCCCACCCCCCAAACACTCTCCACTAGACCTCCACCTCCCAAACACTCTCCACTAGACCTCCACCCCCCAAACACTCTCCACTAGACCCCCACCCCCCAAACACTCTCCACTAGACCCCCACCCCCCAAACACTCTCCACTAGACCTCCACCTCCCAAACACTCTCCACTAGACCCCCACCCCCCAAACACTCTCCACTAGACCTCCACCTCCCAAACACTCTCCACTAGACCTCCACCCCCCAAACACTCTCCACTAGACCTCCACCCCCCAAACACTCTCCACTAGACCTCCACCCAACAACAAGACCCACGCCCCCCAAACACACCACACTAGACCCCCACCCCCCAAACACTCTCCACTAGACCTCCACCTCCCAAACACTCTCCACTAGACCTCCACCCAACAACAAGACCCACGCCCCCCAAACACACCACACTAGACCCCCACCCCCCAAACACTCTCCACTAGACCTCCACCTCCCAAACACTCTCCACTAGACCTCCACCCAACAACAAGACCCACGCCCCCCAAACACACCACACTAGACCCCCACCCCCCAAACACTCTCCACTAGACCTCCACCCCCCAAACACTCTCCACTAGACCTCCACCCCCCAAACACTCTCCACCCAACAATGAGACCTCCACCCCGCAAACACACCACACTAGACCCCCACCCCCCAAACACTCTCCACTAGACCTCCACCCCCCAAACACTCTCCACTAGACCTCCACCCCCCAAACACTCTCCACTAGACCTCCACCCAACAATGAGACCCCCACCCCCCAAACACACTACACTAGACCCCCACCCCCCAAACACACCACACAAGACCCCCACCCCCCAAACACTCTCCACTAGACCCCCACCACCCAAACACACCACACTAGACCCCCACCCCCCAAACACTCTACACTAGACCCCCACCCAACAACGAGAACCCCACCCCCCAAACACTCTCCACTAGACCCCCACCGAACAACGAGACCCCCACCCCCCAAACACACTACACTAGACCCCTACTCCAAAAACAACACTAAAGATAATTATCCCCCCAAAAAATCTCAACACTAAATAACAACCCTTCCCTAACAACAACAATAAACAAGACCCCACCCCAAAGCCAACAGGACAGACCCCAGAACAGCAGGAGATCACAGTGGGACGCAGGAGAGTGGAGGACGAGTCAAAGGGGGAATGATGAGGAATTGAGAGGAAACTCAGGGTGCTAACCTTTGGCCAAACGACGCATTTACACCTTCTACTGACCACAACGTTTAGACCCCTCCATATAACCAGGGCTCCAGGCTCAATGCCAAGGGTGGGCCAGAGAGGTATGAAGCCCCCCAGCACTGGGCCATGGAGCAGTGGATCTCTGGAGAGATGGAGCTCCATCCATGCCTCTGGGGCCAGCTGGAGTGCTAGAACTTATCCTCAACACCAGCACCTGACCCCACTGAGGTTTACATGGCTGAATGCCATCAGATCCTCACAGCAGTGTTAAACTGCTACATGTCCCTGATTGATGAGATGAGGAAACGCTGGATGAGGAGGTGTCTACTCTAAATAATTTAATTTTACAGAAAAGTAACCACGTCGTTTGACCAGGGGGCACCAAAGATTTGCACATGGCCGTGCAGAACCAGGGTTCAGTCGTGTGGACAGGTGAAGGTTCTAGTGCAGCGTCATGCTCCGGGATCCACCAGGAAAAGGGAAGTGGAACTCAGCTTTTAGAACCAGACACACAGTCGTCTTACCACCTGTTCTCCAACACGGAACCGAACGAGACTCCAGACTCAGACCACAAACCAGGGATTACCCATATAAGGAGTTGTGGGTGTGGTTGGATGGCCATATAATGAGTTGTGGGTGAGGTCATATGCCCTTATAAGGAGTTGTGGGTGTGGTCATATGTCCATATAAGGAGTTGTGGGTGTGGTCGGATGGCCATATAAGGAGTTGTGGGAGTGGTCATATGCTCATATAAAGAGTTGTGGGTGTGGCCGGATGCCCATATAAGGGATCGTGGGTGTGGTCTTTCGCTCACATAAAGAGTTGTGGGTGTGGTTGGATTGCCATATAAAGAGTTGTGGGTGTGGCCGGATGCCCCTATAAAGAGTTGTGGGTGTGGCTAGGTGCCCATATAAGGAGTTGTGGGTGTGGCCAGATGCCCCTATAAAGAGTTGTGGGTGTGGCCGGATGCCCCTATAAGGAGTTGTGGGTGTGGCCGGATGCCCCTATAAAGAGTTGTGGGTGTGGCCGGATGCCCATATAAGGAGTTGTGGGTGTGGCCAAATTTCTCTGTGACAGAAGTGAATGTGGTGTTTGAAAATCTCTGCAGTGACCTGTGAGAAACTACACACTTCCACATCTTTATTCCTCCACTGAACACCACACACACCCTGGAGTTAGTCCTTTACCTTCACACTAATGTTTATAAACACTTTGAGTGTGTTTCCTTACGACTGAGAGTCTTCTCTTACAAAGCTGTGATGAGTAAACAGGGCCTTCTCATGCTTTTAAAGAGCAACACCAGCGTTCAGTGCTGTTTTATTATCACACGGAACCCAAGGAGCAGCCGGCGTCACGTCACGAAGCTAAGAGGAGCCTTCAGACCGAGCTCACTCTGAAAAGAGACATTTCTCTGGTCCTAACAGAGAAAAATGCCCTGATTAACAACAAGAACCACAAGATACACTCTTAAATTCCACTGGTGCTGCTCTTTAACGGTGTGTTCCGTTTCTTGCCAAAGTGTGGCAGGCTGAGGGCCTGAAGCCCTGACGTACAGCGGGTGTTAGCTCAGACAGAATGAGAGTCAGGAGGTGAGGGATGGCCGTGAGCGGAGACACAGCGAGGATGAGGATGATGAGGATGAGGATGAGGATGAGACGGAGGAGGCTACAGGGCGGACTGTTTTTTGGGGCGAGTCAGTTTTCATTATTGAAAATATATCAGCGAACGGTTTAACCCGCGGTAAACAGACTTCTAAAGAGAGGCACGCTCTTAATTCAGACGGCAGGTGGAGCGCTGGGTTTCTGACGCCGAGGAACTCACCGGCCAATCACCTTTGACTCCGGCGTCTGCCGCGCCGTTGACTGATTGGGTTTGGTCTCCGTTAAAGTCCTCAAACATCACGTTTACAGTTCAGTTCAGTTCTGAGATAACGTTTGCACAGCAGTTATCAGTTATCAGTGCTGCACATAAACACCTTCCTCTACACGCTCTGTGTATTTAATTAAACTGGTATTTTTAATAAAAGCAGTGATTTTTTAAAGGAATATGTACCTTTTCCTAATTCTTCTGTAATTCGAGATTTATTAATAAAAGTTTTCAACATCTAAAAGGCAAACCTGTGACGTCTGTAACTCCTGGAGAGTGTAACGTTTAAAAAAAGTGAATTAAACAAAAGAGCTATATTTGGAACAAACATTTCGCCATCACCGCCCCGTCACCAGTAAGCAGAGGTGTGTGTGTGTGTGTGTGTGGGTGCATTCTTTAGAAATGAATGGAGAGCATGACTACGGCACACACCTACACACACACACACACACACAAAGGAAATGAAAGAGCAATAATAACAAACACTAAAAAGGAAATGAGAAATGAAACACAGACACAAGTGCAGCATTCTTTTTTCAAAATAACACAGCGCTCGGATCATGACGGAAAACGCTGGAGAAATGGAGAGAAGGAGAGAGAGAAAGAGGGAGAGAGAGAGAGAGAGAGAGGGAGGGAGGGGGGAGAGAGAGGGATTGGTCTAAACGAGTGGTGTTTGGACTTTGAAAAAAGGATACTGCATCTTTAAAACACTAAGAGCACTCGCCGGACAAAGGCCAACAGCCGTCCTACCGGCCTTGACTTTACCATCCGTCAATTCGTTTACTTACAGGTAATATGAGTAAGAATAGTAGGTCCTCCTGGCAAGCAAACGACAAAAAAAAAGCACAAACAGAGTGGAGAGAGAGTGGTCAATGCAGAGTCCAGAACCAAAACAAGCAGCAAAACCTCGTATCAACACTCCGCCGCAAAAACACACGGGCCAAGTCCAAGAAACTGTCTCAGTTTCTTTTACAATTACAAGAGTTTTTAGAGGAAAGAGATCAGTTTCGTGTTCACTCAGCAGCTGAAGGGTTAAAACGCCAAACTCTTTCATTACATTAGCGTTAAAGGTGCAGTCAATCATTTCTGCCACCAGCACGTAGTGACATAACAAAGGTTTATGTGATTTGTGTTTGTTCTATAAAGTGTGAGTAAAAAGGAAATGAAGAAAGAACCCTGAATGAAGCAGTTTATGCTCCACAGAGTGGGTCACCCACATAGGGCCGGCCATGTATTAAAACAGGTTTAAATGTGTGAAGATTAGGTTATGGGTGGCCATAGAGGCCTTTAGGTGTCAGTGTAATACCGTTTCATATTCTGTGTGTGTGTGTGTGTGGGGGGGGCACTTGAGAAAATGACTGACCGCACCTTTAAATCTAATTATTATTATATCATACTCAATTAAAGTAGATCTGTTTTTATTACAGGATTGGAACCTGAACGAGATCCTGATCAACTGTCTCTCCACACTCTGCTCGGTGGACGTTGGCCTTTGGAAAAGAGCGTGTTTGTTTTTGTGCGGGAGTGTACATCTCTTTATTTACTTTATTATTGACTTATTCACTTATTTATGAGTCTATATCCTGTCTGTTTCATCCTTTCATAAACGACATGCCCTTCTTTTGTTTACATGCATGTCCATGCCGTCTAAGAGCTGAGAAAAGGAACAAATAAACAAACAAATAAAAATCAAAGTAATAGCATGTGGCTTCTGGGATTCTAAATGGTTAAAAACAGCAGCAGTAAATAAATGATTAGCGCTAACACTGCGAGCAACGCGCAGATGAAACATAACATAAAAACAAAACAGAAATCAGAAATAAAACAATGCCGCAACTCAAAGCAGGAGGCAGCGAACCTCATCGACCACCACTTTTAAAGATGCAGTATCTCCCAGGGCTTCAGAAAAACCGGCGGAATCCCGCCTGAGTGATATTTGCACTTGTGCTCGGACACTCCTTGTGGATGGACGAACAAATGTCCGAAAGTTCTGAGACATTTTAAATAAACATCATGAAGGGAAGATAAATAATCTCTTGCACACAAACGACAGCTCAAAATCACGGCGAGGACGACGGCATGAATGAGTCTCGGAGCTGCAGCGAGAAATGGCAGCCGTGGATCATGGGAGGAAGATGGTGGATGTTCAGGAAATGTATCCATAATTCCACTCTCGAGTTCATCCCCAGCTGTGACCTGACCATAAACCAGTGCTGATCACTCTGAGCTGATCCTAAACCAGTGCTGATCACTCTGAGCTGATCCTTAACCAGTGCTGATCACTCTGAGCTGATCCCAAACCAGTGCTGATCACTCTGAGCTGATCCTTAACCAGTGCTGATCACTCTGAGCTGATCCTAAACCAGTGCTGATCACTCTGAGCTGATCCTTAACCAGTGCTGATGACTCTGAGCTGATCCTTAACCAGTGCTGATGACTCTGAGCTGATCCCAAAACAGTGCTGATCACTCTGAGCTGATCCTTAACCAGTGCTGATCACTCTGAGCTGATCCTAAACCAGTGCTGATCACTCTAAGCTGATCCTTAACCAGTGCTGATCACTCTGAGCTGATCCTTAACCAGTGCTGATCACTCTGAGCTGATCCCCAACCAGTGCTGACCACTCTGAGCTGATCACTCTGAGCTGATCCTCAACCAGTGCTGATTACTCTGAGCTGATCCTAAACCAGTGCTGATCACTCTGAGCAGATCCTTAACCAGTGCTGAACACTCTGAGCTGATGCCCAACCAGTGCTGATCATTCTGAGCTGATCCTCAACCAGTACTGATCACTCTGAGCTGATCCTCAACCAGTGCTGATCACTCTGAGCTGATCCTCAATCAGTGCTGATCACTCTGAGCTGATCCTCAACCAGTGATGATTACTCTGAACTGATCCTAAACCAGTGCTGATCACTCTGAGCTGAGCCTCAACCAGTGCTGATCACTCTGAGCTGATCCTAAACCATTGCTGATCATTCTGAGCTGATCCTAAACCAGTGCTGATCACCCTGAGCTGATCCTCAATCAGTGCTGATCACTCTGAGCTGATCCTAAACCAGTGCTGATCACTCTGAGCTGATCCTCAACCAGTGCTGATCACTCTAAGCTGATCCTCAATCAGTGCTGATCACTCTGAGCTGATCCCAAACCAGTGCTGATCACTCTGAGCTGATCCTCAATCAGTGCTGATCACTCTGAGCTGATCCTAAACCAGTGCTGATCACTCTGAGCTGATCCTCAACCAGTGCTGATCACTCTAAGCTGATCCTCAATCAGTGCTGATCACTCTGAGCTGATCCCAAACCAGTGCTGATCACTCTGAGCTGATCCTCAATCAGTGCTGATCACTCTGAGCTGATCCTAAACCAGTGCTGATCACTCTGAGCTGATCCTCAAACCAGTGCTGATCACTCTGAGCTGATCCTAAACCAGTGCTGATCACTCTGAGCTGATCCTCAACCAGTGCTGATCACTCTGAGCTGATCCTAAACCAGTGCTGATCACTCTGAGCTGATCCACAACCAGTGCTGATCACTCTGAGCTGATCCACAACCAGTGCTGATCACTCTGAGCTGATCCTCAAACCAGTGCTGATCACTCTGAGCTGATTCTAAACCAGTGGTGATTGATCTTAACTGATCCTAGATCTTTGGCTCCTCTCTCTGGGCTGTATCAGTGACAGTCAGAACAATAGTGATCTGAATAAAAACGGCCTGTGTTTGATCTCAGACATGAATGAAAATCAGGATTAAAGATTAAAACAATATAAAGACAATGTAAAACAAACGCCTGTGCATTAGGAACATTGTGATGATCATTAACGCTCTGAATACAGCAGGAGCAGGCGTCCAAATCCAGGAAATCAATAAGTCTAAGTCCAAGCCCAAGCTCTGGGATCGGGTTGTTTTTCTTTTTCAAGCAGCGATATTTTTGGAGATTCAATAAGCGAGAATAACTTTTAATCCCGTCCAGCAGGGATGAGAGAAGTCAGCCTCATTAGAGCCAAATGACCCGGGACGAGGGGCCGTAAATATTCGGCCGTGGGCTTCCTGCCAAAACTAAAACCGCGAAGCTCGAGCCAATTCACACTCCGAGCTCGGCCAAACACACTCATCAAACGGTGCTTAGGGGAAAGCGGAGAAACCACAGCGCTAATGTCCTTTCATCTACCGCTCTGAATGTTCACTTCACATCAAACCAGCACTGGACTCGAAGGGAAACTCGCGCTAATGATTCGGACGGAGACCTCCAGGACCCGGGGCCATGGAAACTGGACCATTTCACACACTTTACATTTCAGAAAACATCCACAGCGGGGTCAGGGAGTGACCCTTAGCACCGGCGCTAACCAGAGCAGAGTGTGTGTGTGAGCCTGAGAGTGTGTGTGGGTGGGTGTGTGTGAGAGCGGGAAAGTTTGTGAATCTTAATAAAATAAAGTTTACTTCATCCAACTCCACATTAAAGATGATGCATATCCTCTGAAAGATGAAGGGGAGGAGAGAGATGGAGGATGAGGGATGAGGCGTAATTGCTTTGGCAGCTGCAGGTGGAGCTCTCGCGCCATGAAGGCCTTTAAAATAAAGACTATAAGAGCAGCGGACCCCATGTCCTTAGATCCTTAGAACCATAGCATTTAGTACCATAACCTAGTACTGCAATACCCCAACCCCCCCCCCCCCCCCAGTACCCCCACACCCCCCTCCCCTAGTACCCCAACACCTCCCTCCCCTAGTACCCCAACGCCCCCCTCCCCTAGTACCCCAACACCCCCCTCCTCTACTCCGCTAGTACCCCAACACCCCCCTCCTCTACTCCCCTAGTACCCCAACACCCCCCTCCTCTACTCCCCTAGTACCCCAACACCCCCCTCCTCTATTCCCCTAGTACCCCAACACCCCCCTCCTCTACTACCCTAGTACCCCAACACCCCCTCCTCTAGTCCTCTAGTACCCCCACACCCCCCTCCCCTAGTACCCCAACACCCCCCTCATCTACTCCCCTAGTACCCCAACACCCCCCTCCTCTACTCCCCTAATACCCCAACACCCCCCTCCTCTACTCCTCTCGTACCCCAACACCCCTCTGCTCCACAATATTCAGACATAGAAATAAGTTAAAACATTTTCTGTTTGAATTAATGCCACCACACGAGGGCGCCATTCCACATGAGTTCAGACAGAGAGAAGGAGGGATGCGAGGGGGGAGAGAAACGACCGAAAGGGGGAAGAGGGGAATGATTGACAGAGAAAGAGAGTGGGAATAAAAGAGAGGGCAGACGAGGACAAGTGGGAGAAAGAAAAGAGATTGAGGGAATTTCAGAAAAACGTCAGGTAAAATAGAGAGAGTGGGATATAAAAAGTGTGAGGAAGAGAGAGAGAGAGAGAGAGATTGACAGAACCAGACAGAAGGGAAGAGCAACAGGGAAGGTTAGAGACAGTGGGATTGACAGAAAAGGACAGCTGGAAGAACACAGACGAAACAAAGAAAAAAGAAGTGGAGAGGAAAATTTGTGAGAAAGATTGAGAGAGAGAGAGGGAGGGGGAGAGAGAGAGAGAGAGAGAGAGAGAGAGAGGGAGGGGGATAGAGAGAGAGTGTAATTGATTTTCTCCTGTAAAACAGTGGTGTGTTCACAGGGAATAAACGCTCTGCTCCAGCTGCAGCTTCATTACCTCAACACAGCTCATCAATACTGACCTCACCTCTCTCTGTCTCTCCCTCTCTCTCTCTGTCTGTCTGTCTGCCTGTCTCTCTCTCTCTCTCTCTCTCTCTCTCTCTCTCTTTCTCTCTCTCTCTCTCTTCTTCACTAGCTACAGGTCAGAACTGTGGAATTAGAACCTGTTCTGTAAAATCTCGGGCTGTGGTTCTGTTCTGACAGGGACGGCGTGGACATGGACATTGGTAACGGTTGTCTGCGCTCGCTGCTAAGCAACAGGCTCAGACTGTAACTACAGTGACCGTGAAGTCGCCGTAAACAGGAGGACGGTAGAACGCTGTTCCTGTCACAGAGAGGACTGTGAGCTCAGTGCTGCCCCCTGGAGGCAGATACAGAATGTGGTGAGATGGACATGGAGGACGTGAGGTGTGTTTGTGTGGGTTAAACAGCAGTGTGTGAGTGTGTGTGTGGTGTGTGTGTGTGTGAGAGAGAGAGAGAGAGAGAGAGAGAGAGAGAAAGTGAGTAAGAATGAGAAAGGAAAATGAAGTGTGTGTGTGTGTCTGTGTGTGTGTGTTTGTGTGTGTGTCTGTGTGTGTGTGTCTGTGTGTGTGTGTCTGTGTGTGTGTGTGTGTGTGTGTTATTCCCTACCTCTTCTTGACCAGTAGAATGGCGACGAGGAGCAGGAGGATGAAGACCAGGACTCCGGCGCTGATCCCGGCGATCTTCACCACTCGATCCGTCTGCTTTGCCGGGTCTGGAATCACCTCCGGCTCCTCTGTGGCACCTGGAACAAACAAACAAACAAATAAACAAACATCTAAACGTCTGTAGGAACCAGTTATGACGAGTGTGATCAGCTACTTTGAAGCAACACTAAGGGCTCCCCCTGTAGCTGTGGAGTGTGGTTTCCTACCCTCCTCTAGAAGTTACATAGTGCAGTTTCTGCAGTGCTGAGCCCAGAGTAGCAACGACAGAGGCTCTATTCTCCCTGTTACGGCTCAGTGGCGCATCACGGTGATTTTGAAGCTGTATTTTTAAGTTAAAATATCGCCTACTGTTACTTTAAAGGTAGAGAGTTTGGTTTTTGATGCAGCTGCACATGAGCCTAAGCTCCCCGTACTCAATGCAAAGACTCGGCCAGAGGGGTGTAAGTGCAGTCGACTGCAATGAGACTGAAACGTTCCTATTGTTCAATTTTATTTTTTGATTTTTATTTTTGGACCACTGCTACGTCAAAAAAGCTTTAGCTCCAAACCGCGGCGATCAAAACACAACCGCCTTCAATCAACATCAACTGAGACTGAGCAAAACCACAGCAAATTGGCTCTTTAATTTACACTCATCCATTTAATCTGTGTGTGTGTGTGTGTGTTAATTACAGATAATGATTGTGATGCAATGATGATGTTGGATTGTATCCGGACTCCATTAGCATTCTGCGCTAGCAGTCACAGCGCTAATTTCAGTACATTAGCAGCAATCAGTCTCACACACAAACAAATTACACACCGAGCTGTATATCCCACTCAGAGCCCCCCAGAGCGGAAACACACACACACACACACACACACACACACACACACACACACAGGTACAATAAAATGTTTTGATTAAAATAACTACAGATTTGATTGTTTCATAAAACTTGCATCAAATTCCTGAGCTTGAAAAATACACTAGTATTATTAATATTATTATACAGTATTCATTCATTCATTCATTGTCTGTGACCCTTATCCAGTTCAGGGCGGCGGTGGGTCCGGACCATACCTGGAATCACTGGGCACAAGTCAGGAACACACACTGGAGGGGGCGCCAGTCCTTCACAGGGCGACACACATTCACACACATTCACTCACACACTCACACCTACGGACACTTTTGAGTCTCCAATCCACCTACCAACGTGTGTTTTTTGAGCATGGGAGAAACCGAAGCACACGGAGGAAACCCACACAGACACAGAGAGAACACACCACACTCCTCACAGACAGTCACCCGGAGGAAACCCACACAGACACAGGAAGAACACACCACACTCCTCACAGACAGTCACCCGGAGGAAACCCACACAGACACAGAGAGAACACACCACACTCCTCACAGACAGTCACCCGGAGGAAACCCACGCAGACACAGGGAGAACACACCACACTCCTCACAGACAGTCACCCGGAGGAAACCCACGCAGACACAGGGAGAACACACCACACTCCTCACAGACAGTCACCCGGAGGAAACCCACGCAGACACAGGGAGAACACACCACACTCCTCACAGACAGTCACCCGGAGGAAACCCACGCAGACACAGAGAGAACACACCACACTCCTCACAGACAGTCACCCGGAGCGTGACTCCACAATTTCCAGGACCCTGCTGTGCTACCGTGCCGCTCGGTTCATTTATTGATTTATTTATTTATTGTTACAATAAGTGTTTGTGTGTGTGTAACGTTATTATAATTAGTGTCATCAGTGTAAGTATTAGTTTTATTATTATTAACGATAACGGTGTTGATTACAGTGGAAACGTGTCGTTGTAAAAACTGAAGATAAAGGTTTGGACAGAGCTGTAGAGATTGGGAATTAAACTCTAACTGTCTTTATTCATACGACAGCCTCTTATCTACGTGCTCTTGGCCCTGTGCTGCTGTGTGTTTGATTGTATCTGTGCTTCACTGTGTTTATTGCTGAGGGGGAAGTGACTCTACAAAAACCTCTCAACTCCACATTAGACCAGAGTCCTGCCACTTAGTGTTTCTCCCTCTCTCTGTTTTCTGTCTCTCTCTCTCTCTCTCTCTCTGTTTTGTCTCTTTCTCTCTCTCTCACACTCTGTTTTCTGTCTTTCTCTCTCTCTCTCTCTGTCTCTCTCTCTCTCTGTGTGTCTCTCTCTCTATTATTCTGCGACCCACTTTCACCTCAGTGCAGAAGAACAACAGCCACTTTCCATTCGTCTATGCCTCTAACATCCCTCCATCATTCACTCAGCCACCAGCCGGAGGGCACACACACACACACACACACACACTTCCTCTGTATCCCCCCATCATCTTCCTCCTCACAGTAACCTACATATTACCATCACATTAGTGTACACGGGACAAGAGATACTGAACATACAAAGAGAGGGGAGGAGAGAGAGAGGGAGAGAGAGAGGGAGAGAGGGAGAGGGGGGTGGGGTAGAGGGACAGAGGGAGGGGGGAGAGAGAGAGAGAGAGTGAGAAAAAGATTGAAAAAGAGTGATAATAGAAAAAGTATTAGACAGAATAGTAGAAGCAAGAGAAGGAAAAGTTAAGTATCACAGTGAGAATAGCAGAGAGAGAGAGAGAGAGAGAGAGAGAGAAGTGTGAGAGAATATCAGGAAGTGAGAGGGAGAAAATAAGAAAAAATGAGAGAGAGAATAAAAGAAAATGAGAGATTGAGTAAGAGGAAATAAAGAGATAATAGGAAAAAGTATTAGAGAGAACAAGAGAATGTGTGTGTGTGTGTGTGTGAGTGAGAGAGAGAGAGAGAGAGAGCAATAAAAGAATGTTGCTGATAGAAAGAAACAGGAGATATTGTGTATTATTGCAGACACACACACACACACACACCGTGTCTGTATAAAGTATTACACACAGAGCAGAGCACAGTGTGAGCTGTGAACTATAAGAAATATCACAGAGGAGAATCCTCAGCGTTGATGTGATTTCATTCAGGGAAATTATCCAATAAAAAATAAGATAATTAACATAAATACACATTTAAATTAAAGATAGGGGCATTTCTGCTGAATGTGTCTCTGTTAATTCAGACCTAATTCATCTCCGCTGTTTTTTCTTCTCCAAAGATTAATAAACTTTAAAGTTTCAATTCCTCATCCGCCAGCACTTTTTAATTATCCGCTCCACCTTAAAAAGTGCAGTAATTAAATTCTGGTGCCTCTGCTCCACACTGGTGCCTCCATTCCGCCTTAAAAGAAGCAGCACGGACACTGTTGTACTACTACTCCACCATAAACTGTGCAGAGATCACATTCTTCTCTTCCATTCCACCTTAAAAAATGCCCTAGTTATGTTCTGGTGTGTCTTTTCCACCTTACAATGGGCAGTAGTCACATGCTGATGATTCTGAACCACCTTAAATGCTGCTAGTGTTATATTCCAGTGCGTATCCGAGGCTACAATGTACCTGCCGCACCATTTAAGGTGGACTGGCGAATTCTAATAAGATGATGCACCACTGTAAGGCTGGTTTTATTTTTGTAAAACAGAACTTATCTGCTGATGTCATTTATGTTAATTTACCACTGTGATGTCACAGTGGATGTTAAACGATCAGCGACAGGGGGTGGGCGTGTCGTGACCTGACTTCAGAAAGTGCAGGTGGGTTTTTAAAGTTTGTTTATACGAGTCTTTATTTTGTCATGGCTTCTTCACGGCTGCAGTCGCATTATTCTCCACCACATCTCCGCTGCAGTCGGCCGCCTGCGCTAAAGGTCGTGTTTTTCTGAAGATCAGTGGCTCCTGACGGCCAGGTGACAGGCCATTAATTACCAGTGTCCCCCCCCCCCCACACACACACACAGATACAACTGTCATCCATCAGAAAAAAGACATCAGTTGTTAGCCACTGATGCAGGGACAATGAGGGAACATATTGCAGAGACACACACACACACACACACACAGTCACACTGCTTTGCTTTTACACTTTTACAAGACATTGGTTCTTGCCTATAGCTACTTTAAACGACCACATATTGTTAATTTAATTTCCTGTCCATTAAAGCAACACTAGGTAAGTTTTGTTATTTTAGCTCCAGGGTGTTGAAGAGTGTATTTCCTTTTACAGCACTGTCTTGAAGCCATAGAAGTTACATAGTGCAGTTTCTTGAGTGGATCTGCTGTGCTGATGTATGGAATATGTTTTCTATCTAAACATTTGTTTCCTGTTTGTTTTCTTAAAGTTTAAATATGAATAACTTACGCAATACACGCACGTAACCGCATTAAATAAAGAAACAGTGGTCAGTGACTTTTTATATTTACATCTGTGTGTATTCTGATTCGTTTTAAATAAAATGAACCTGAACCGCATTAATATAAAGAAACCAAATGGAACCGAACAGCAAAACTCTTTATGTATTCAGATCGAACTGAAGCAAGGTCAGATCTAACACACACACACACACACACACACACACACACACACACAGAGAGAGAGAGAGAGAGAGTGCTCTGTAGTTATGGATCTGCGGTTGAAAGCCGGGGAAATGTGTTTAAAAGAGCGAGCAGCTGTAACGATTGATCCCGACACCTGGGTTAAAAGATGATTTACCCATGATGCCATGCGGGATTTGAAGCTGTGGGCTTATTGCTTCAGACACAAATCCCACTCTTCCAAACACAATACTTCTGTTAATGTCAACTCTCATGAAGACGACTGTAGAGAATGGAAACACACACACACACACACACACACACACACACAGGCACACACACACACACACACACACAGGCACACGCACACACACACACACACGCACTGGAAGAAGATTCAAATGAAATTGGATTACATCCATTTGAGAGATAAAACTCGCTGCTTAAAATGAAAATCTATTTCTCCTCGGCTAAGGGCACATGACACGGAGCATCTCAAATCGTCCGCTCCGGCGCCGGGGGCTAGCCGCCCGTGTTTTTATTACGTTACCCCCCCCCCCCAGCTCAGACTGTGATGGAGAATAATTAATGACAACAGCAGATCCATAATAACACACGCTCTTGTATTCTCTCCATCAGATTCAGCTCTGAGGCCTGTGAGGAATCGCCTCGGAAATCCACATCTGTTCACTGTGGAGGGGGGATCTAAACCGCAGATCTCCTCCAGAAACACCAGGGGGCGATGAGATTTGGGGGGGGGGGGGGTGAAGCTAGCTACATCATATAATGCAACACATCTGTGAAAATGACAAATGTAACCCTCACTACACCTGCCACAAACGTGCGCCAGCGTGAGATTAGCGAGTTTAGAGCAGAGAATATGTCCTCTGATTAGGTTTATATTTTTAATCGAGTCAGAATTAGAAATTAAATCACTTTATCGGCCACTGTGCTGCACACAGAGGAATTTGTTCTTCACATTTAACCCAATCCGTGCAGTGAAACACACATTTACACACACTAGTGAACACTAGAGGGCAGTGAGCAGTGCCTGAAGCGGTGGGCAGCCCGGGGAGCAGTTGTGGTTAGGCGTCTTGCCCAAGGGCAGTTCTGTCATGACCTGACGACTCTGGGGATCGAACCTGAAACCTTCTGGTTACAGCCCAGTTCCCTCACCACCAGGACACGGCTGCCCCATGGGGCTATTGAAGGTGAGGTTGGATGTATTAGAACATAAAAATATCACAGAGGAGAAAACTTAACACAAGGTAAAATTATTTACATGTAGATGCAATAACAACAGCCTCTGAAAATCAAATCTGAGCAGAAATCCTGCTCACAGCTAGAATTCCTTATAAGGGCATCACTACCACTACAGCATAGTACACAATTTTAAAGTGCTCTGAACAGCAGAATTCATTTAGATGTAACTCTACACCTTCAACTTCATTCAGTACGCAAGTATCTATGAATATGCAACATACCTAGAACTGGAAAGTGCCGCTCTTTGAATTACTGGGATTGGTTCGGGAGGTGTGTGAGGTATGAAACCCTTGCTGTATAAATCTGTTATTCAGAGACTCCGCCCACACGGATCCGAATATTTTCAAAAACATTGGTGTCTCTGACTTAAAGATCTAGATTCAGTCTCACTGTAAGAGGTACTATGGCCCCCTACTGGAATGGCATGATAATGCAACCACAATCTAGACAGCGATATTTTCAAAAATGGAGGGAGGAAATCTTAGTTGTAAAAGTGCCCACGTGGACGGGGACTGAGACTGTGTTTGGAACATAAACATTCTAGTGTAACTGCCACTAAGGGGGTCAAAGTAAAATGATTTCAACAGTGAATCAGAGAGTTTTGACCTCAAATGTATAGTAATTTACACATGTTTCACAGTGAACTGGACAGAAACACAATTATAAATATCAGCATTGCGTGAAATAGCTCCATTTCACCATGAGCTTAAAACTAAAAGGACAAAAAACCAAAACACTCACTGCTTCGACATAAACATGGATTAGTGCTAGTTTTAAAGAGTTTAAGTGACTGTTCTCTTCACAGGAGAGAGAGAGAGAGAGAGAGAGAGAGAGAGTGGGGCTATGTTCTAATGCTTGTCCAGCTGTCTGAGGATTAGCTAGCAGCACTAGCAGCACTTTAGCTAATCTCCCCACCACAGCTCTTTCAGAAAAAGCTTCTGCTGCCACTTAAAATAAATAAATAGATAAATAAATAAATAAACAAACTAAATCCCAACACAAAATACTCTTTAACACGGCACAGGTCCGAGAAACATACCATATGTCACTGGACTGAAACAATAACAAACAAGTGGCTAGTAATAATAGCTTAGCAAGGAGGAGATATGAGAGAGTTTGTGTGTGTGTGTGTGTGTGTGTGTGTGAGAGAGAGAGAGAGAGAGAGAGAGTTAAGTTTTAAAAATGACGACAAGGCTTTGATTAGTGACATTAATCTGAACATATGTTTATAGCTACATTATGAGGGGATTTTAGAGGTAAAAATGCAAGCAAAGCATTTTGAGTGGAGACACACAGAGAGAGAGAGAGAGAGAGGAAGTGAGGCAAAAAAGCGGGAGAGAGACTATTATAATAAAAGAGGGAGATATGGCAAAACTCATCGTCATCCTAATAAAGCTATTCTGAATTCTGAAATGAGAGAGAGAGAGAGAAGTGCTAACGTTAGCATAAAGGTTAGCATGAAAGTTAGCACTCAGCTCTGGAGCAGGTTCACGTGGCCATTTACTCGCTGTGACACAGAGCTAGCGCTGGATTAGCGTGCACCGCGGATTAAAGTCAGGCATAAACAGATTCTACTGAAAATAAAAGCTTTTTAGACCAGAACACGAATCAAAACTAATTCATTAAATGTTCTGGAACAGACGAGAGTTATCCCTGGTGTCAACCACCAAGAGAAGAATGAAATACAGTGTAGAAATGGAATAAAATGACAGCATATAGAATAAGTGAAATTAAAAATAATAAAATGATGAAGTGAATAAATAAGCAAATGAAATGTAAAAATAGAAAAATTATATTATAGTACAATTATAGAGGACGGCACGGTGGCGCAGCAGGTAGTGTCGCAGTCACGCAGCTCCAGGGGCCTGGAGGTTGTGGGTTCGATTCCTGCTCCGGGTGACTGTCTGTGAGGAGTGTGGTGTGTTCTCCCCGTGTCCGCGTTGTGCTGTGTTCTCCCCGTGTCCGCGTGGGTTTCCTCCGGGTGACTGTCTGTGAGGAGTGTGCTGTGCTCTCCCCGTGTCCGCGTGGGTTTCCTCCGGGTGACTGTCTGTGAGGAGTGTGGTGTGTTCTCTCTGTGTCTGCGTGGGTTTCCTCCGGGTGACTGTCTGTGAGGAGTGTGGTGTGTTCTCCCTGTGTCTGCGTGGGTTTCCTCCGGGTGACTGTCTGTGAGGAGTGTGGTGTGTTCTCCCTGTGTCCGCGTAGGTTTCCTCCGGGTGACTGTCTGTGAGGAGTGTGGTGTGTTCTCTCTGTGTCTGCGTGGGTTTCCTCCGGGTGACTGTCTGTGAGGAGTGTGGTGTGTTCTCCCTGTGTCCGCGTAGGTTTCCTCCGGGTGACTGTCTGTGAGGAGTGTGGTGTGTTCTCTCTGTGTCTGCGTGGGTTTCCTCCGGGTGACTGTCTGTGAGGAGTGTGGTGTGTTCTCTCTGTGTCTGCGTGGGTTTCCTCCGGGTGACTGTCTGTGAGGAGTGTGGTGTGTTCTCTCTGTGTCTGCGTGGGTTTCCTCCGGGTGACTGTCTGTGAGGAGTGTGGTGTGTTCTCCCTGTGTCTGCGTGGGTTTCCTCCGGGTGACTGTCTGTGAGGAGTGTGGTGTGTTCTCCCCGTGTCTGCGTGGGTTTCCTCCGGGGGCTCCGGTTTCCTCCCACATTCCAAAAAACACACGTTGGTAGGTGGATTGGTGACTCAAAATTGTCCGTAGGTGTTAGATATTATAGACAGATTATATAGACCCATTTTAAAACTGTGGTCTGTGGATGACCTTAAACAGTGTAAAATTGAAGTCTATAGAATAGATTAAATATTGTAAAAAGGTCATATCTATAGACTAAACACTGTAATATTTCATAGAACATATAGAGTAAATACTGTAAATCTCTATAATATATAGAAGACAATACAGTAAACAGTGTGCAAAGGTATCGTGTGTAGAGCAGATGAATGGGGAGGGGGGGGGGTGTAATGAAATGGCAGTCTATGTAACGGATGATGGATGCTGTTATAATCCAGTTGTCCATGTGCTGTTTCTCATTAGCGTAATAAGGCAAACTTGCGGTTACAGATTCTCTGTCACTGAAACTGATCGCTGCTTCAAAGCCGTGGAGTATTGATAGTCTCGAATGGCGTGAGACCAGAATGTGAGACAGGAACGTGAGACCGGAGCGAGCTCAGCCTCGGTTCGTCCCCGGCCCAAAACTCGCGGCTCAGCAGAACAAGGTGCTTCACCAGCAGAAACATTCAGCACGAGCAGAAAGACACAACAAGCTTTTTATATAAATCTGCTGAAACACTCAATCCGCCTCCACAGCCACCCTCCCCTCCACACTGCTGCGGGAGAGGGGGCTTCACTGTATATACACACAGAGAGAGAGAGAGAGAGAGTCTGAGAGAGAGAGAGACATAGAGAGAGACACAGAGAGAGAGAGAGAGAGAGACACAGAGAGAGAGAGAGAGAGAGAGACTGAGAGAGAGAGACTGAGAGACTGAGAGAGAGAGAGAGAGACAGAGAGACTGAGGGAGAGAGAGAGAGACTGAGAGAGAAAGAGAGAGAGAGAGACAGAGAAAGAGAGAGAGAGAGAGAGAGAGAGGAAGAGAGAGAGAGGGAGGGAGAGGGAGGGAGAGAGAGACAGAGAGAGAGAGAGAGAGAGAGAGACAGAGAGGGAGGGAGGGAGAGAGAGAGAGGGAGAGAGAGAGACAGAGAGAAAAAGAGACAGAGAGAGACAGAGAGAGAGAGAGAGACTGAGATAGAGATAATGAGACTTTCACCTTATACACAAAGAGATATACACTCCACAGAAAGAGACAGAAATTCTCCCTATAGAGAGAAAGAAAGAGGGGATGAGTGACAGCGAGAGAGAGAGAGAGAAAGAGCGAGAGGGAGAGAGGAAAATTCACATTAAAGAAAATGAGAGTGAGAGCCTTGTGTAAGAAAATGACAGTGTGGAAGAGTGAGAGAAAGTAAAAGAGAATGAAAAAGATGAGAAGGAGATGGAAAGAGAGAGACACAGAAAGAGGAAATGAACAATACGTCCATCCCATTGTCACAAGAGACGGAGAGAGAGGGAGAGGGAGAAGAGAGAGAGAGAGAACAATGAAATGAAAAGCAATAAATGAGTTTCTCACCTTTAGTTGCCAATCTCAGACCACTGCGTTTTCGTTTCCTGTGGAGAATAACACACACACACACTATAAGCTCAGGATGTGCCCACCTCCATCAGAACCATCTCCATCAACACCACCCACAAAAACACAAGCCAAGGCCTGATATAACCTGTTTCTGATAAAGTGGCCAGTGAGTGTCAGTAGAGGGGGGTGGTTTGTCTGATAAAGTGGCCAGTGAGTGGTCAGTAGAGGGGGGTGTTTCTGATAAAGTGGGCCAGTGTGTGTCAGTAGAGGGGGGGGTGTTTCTTTGATAAAGTGGCCAGTGAGTGTCAGTAGAGGGGGGTGGTTTCTGATAAAGTGGCCAGTGAGTGTCAGTAGAGGGGGGGTGTTTCTGATAAAGTGGCCAGTGGAGTGTCAGTAGAGGGGGGTGTGTTCTGATAAAGTGGCCAGTGAGTGTCAGTAGAGGGGGTGTTTCTGATAAAGTGGCCAGTGAGTGTCAGTAGAGGAGGGTGTTTCTGATAAAGTGGCCAGTGAGTGTCAGTAGAGGGGGTGTTTCTGTTAAAGTGGCCAGTGAGTGTCAGTAGAAGGGGGGTGTTTCTGATAAAGTGGCCAGTGAGTGTCAGTAGAGGGGGGTGTTTCTGAATAAAGTGGCCAGTGAGTGTCAGTAGAGGGGGGGTGTTTCTGATAAAGTGGCCAGTGAGTGTCAGTAGAGGGGGGGGGGGGTGTTCTCTGCATAAAGTGCGCCAGTGAGTGTCAGTAGAGGGGGGGGTGTTTCTGATAAAGTGGCCAGTGAGTGTCAGTAGAGGGGGGGGGGGTGTTTCTGGATAAAGTGGCCAGTGCGTGTCAGTAGAGGGGGGTGTTTCTGATAAAGTGGCCAAGTGAGTGTCAGTAGAGGGGGGGTGTTTCTGATAAAGTGGCCAGTGAGTGTTCAGTAGAGGGGGGGGTGTTTCTGATAAAGTGGCAGTGAGTGTCAGTAGAGGAGGGTGTTTCTGATAAAGTGGCCAGTGCGTGTCAGTAGAGGGGGGGTGTTTCTGATAAAGTGGCCAGTGCGTGTCAGTAGAGGGGGGGGTGTTTCTGATAAAGTGGCCAGTGAGTGTCAGTAGAAGGGGGTGTTTCTGATAAAGTGGCCAGTGAGTGTCAGTAGAGGGGGGGTGTTTCTGATAAAGTGGCCAGTGCGTGTCAGTAGAGGGGGGGTGTTTCTGATAAAGTGGTCAGTGCGTGTCAGTAGAGGGGGGTGTTTCTGATAAAGTGGCCAGTGAGTGTCAGTAGAGGGGGGTGTTTCTGATAAAGTGGCCAGTGCGTGTCAGTAGAGGGGGGGTGTTTCTGATAAAGTGGCCAGTGAGTGTCAGTAGACGAGGGTGTTTCTGATAAAGTGGCCAGTGAGTGTCAGTAGAGGGGGGTGTTTCTGATAAAGTGGCCAGTGAGTGTCAGTAGAGGGGGGTGTTTCTGATAAAGTGGCCAGTGAGTGTCAGTAGAGGGGGGGTGTTTCTGATAAAGTGGCCAGTGAGTGTCAGTAGAGGGGGGGTGTTTCTGATAAAGTGGCCAGTGCGTGTCAGTAGAGGGGGGGTGTTTCTGATAAAGTGGCCAGTGCGTGTCAGTAGAGGGGGGTGTTTCTGATAAAGTGGCCAGTGAGTGTCAGTAGAGGGGGGTGTTTCTGATAAAGTGGCCAGTGAGTGTCAGTAGAGGAGGGTGTTTCTGATAAAGTGGCCAGTGAGTGTCAGTAGAAGGGGGGTGTTTCTGATAAAGTGGCCAGGTCCTGTTGTGCTGACCTTCTCTACGCTGCTGACGGCCTGAAAGTAGATGTTGTAGTTCTTCCTGGGGGCGAGGGGGGCGTTCCAGTATCCGTGGTAGGTTTTGTTGTCCCCCACTGTGAAGGGAGAAGGTTCTGGAAGGTTTCCCGGCGGCAGCTCGGCGGCGTAGTAATATGGCGACGCCCCGCTGGCTGCGGTCTGGTAGGTGACAGGAACCTGATAGCAGTCCACGCTGCTCACTTCCCGACGGCTTCGGTGAGGGTTTAACTCCTCCACCACGATCTGATATGCACTGAGAGAGAAACACACACACACACACACACTCATACACAAACTCAGAACTCAGAATCTCATTAATATAATAATAAGTAACTCTCAAGAGATATAGATTCACACTGCACTCTCAGAATTAAAGGTACTCTACAGGAAAAGGTACATTACTGTCACTAAAGCTACAAACAGTGTAGTGTATGTTTAAAGGTACAAACAGTGTAGTGTATGTTTAAAGTTACAAACAGTGTAGTGTATCTTTAAAGCTACAAATAGTGTAGTGTATGTTTAAAGGTACAAACAGTGTAGTGTATCTTTAAAGCTACAAACAGTGTAGTGTATCTTTAAAGCTACAAACAGTGTAGTGTATGTTTAAAGCTACAAACAGTGTAGTGTATCTTTAAAGCTACAAACAGTGTAGTGTATGTTTAAAGGTACAAACAGTGTAGTGTATGTTTAAAGCTACAAACAGTGTAGTGTATGTTTAAAGCTACAAACAGTGTAGTGTATGTTTAAAGGTACAAACAGTGTAGTGTATGTTTAAAGGTACAAACAGTGTAGTGTATGTTTAAAGGTACAAACAGTGTAGTGTATGTTTAAAGCTACAAATAGTGTAGTGTATGTTTAAAGGTACAAACAGTGTAGTGTATCTTTAAAGGTACAAAAAGTGTAGTGTATCTTTAAAGCTACAAACAGTGTAGTGTATGTTTAAAGGTACAAACAGTGTAGTGTATCTTTAAAGATACAGACAGCGAAGTGTATCTTTAAAGGTACAGACAGCGTAGTGTATCTTTAAAGGCACAGACAGCGTAGTGTATCTTTAAAGGCACAGACAGCATAGTGTATCTTTAAAGGTACAGACAGCGTAGTGTATCTTTAAAGGTACAGACAGCGTAGTGTATCTTTAAAGGTACAGACAGTGTAGTGTATGTTTAAAGGTACAGACAGTGTAGTGTATCTTTAAAGGTACAGACAGTGTAGTGTATGTTTAAAGGTACAGACAGTGTAGTGTATGTTTAAAGGTACAAACAGTTTAGTGTATCTTTAAAGGTACAGACAGTGTAGTGTATCTTTAAAGGTACAGACAGTGTAGTGTATCTTTAAAGCTACAGACAGTGTAGTGTATCTTTAAAGGTACAGACAGTGTAGTGTATCTTTAAAGGTACAGACAGTGTAGTGTATCTTTAAAGGTACAGACAGTGTAGTGTATGTTTAAAGGTACAAACAGTGTAGTGTATCTTTAAAGGTACAGACAGTGTAGTGTATCTTTAAAGGTACAGACAGTGTAGTGTATCTTTAAAGGTACAGACAGTGTAG
Source organism: Hoplias malabaricus (assembly GCF_029633855.1). Lineage (NCBI taxonomy): Eukaryota > Metazoa > Chordata > Actinopteri > Characiformes > Erythrinidae > Hoplias > Hoplias malabaricus. The sequence goes on along the minus strand of NC_089806.1, from coordinate 45,210,109 downwards.
TGTATCTTTAAAGGTACAGACAGTGTAGTGTATCTTTAAAGGTACAGCAGTGGTGTTAGAGTCCGGTTGTGTTCCCTAAAGGTTCATTACATTCTCTTCTCCAGAAGGAGAGGGGGATCTCTGTAATCTTTCATTACACAACTGTGAAGCATAAAAGAACACAATCAAAGTCCAACACAACTTTAACATCTACAGTTAATATAGAATATGGTACAGTTATGATCCCTAATTAAAGGTACTGTATATGTGACACAGTGACAGACGATCTCAGAGATTAGACACTGGAACATTGCTGTGAGGATTTGGTTGCATTCAGTCACAAGTCTGAGGATTGTCATGTAAAACTCTGACACAAAAACGTGATTAAACCATGAGATAAAAAATGACAGAGTGTAGTGTAGTGATGCACGTGTGTGTGTGTGTGTGTGTGTGTGTGTGTGTGTGTGTGTGTGTGTGTGAACCTGACAGACGCAAAATGCCTCCAACGTCCAGACTGTTCTCACAGATGGAGTAAAACACAGCTCCTCCAAAAACACGACTCTCTCTCTCTCTCTACTCCCTGTCGCTCTCTCTCTCTCTCTCTCTCTCTCTCTCTCTTGTCAATGGCAAACTGTTACAAATGACCACAGCAGATGGCCATCTACATTTCACACACACACACACACACACACACACACACACCTTGACTAACTTTACACTGAAATGATGAAGCGAGAGTGTTTCCGCTGCTTGAAAAACAAATAAAATGAAGAAGAGAAAAACAAAGCTAAAAAGCCTGGGATTAAAGCTGAATAAATAAATAAATGAAATGAGGGCTGTGTTAATAATTCATCACCGACTCTGATCCACCGTCCTCTGTCATTCACACACCGCCTTAACAATACTGATACACACTAATCTCTTAATCTGTCAACATATCCACCCTAATCCCCCCCCCCCCCCCCCCCCCCCCCCCCCCACACACACACACACACACAGGCACTAATTCTGTCATTAGTGAATTTGTCTGATTTGTAAAAATTCATAAACAATAATATATTTGTCCTCTGCAGAGCAATAACAGCTTAATATCACACACACACACACACACACACACACACACATACACAGCTGTTAAAAGAACAGCACCACTAAAATATAAAAAATATTATAAAAAAACATAATCCTATTTTCCTAGTTTTAACCCCGTGAGCACTCTGAAAACCTGCCTGTGTGTGTGTGTGTGTGCGTGCGTGCGTGCGTGCGTGTGTCTGTGCGTGCGTGTGTCTGTGCGTGCGTGTGTGTGTGTGCGTGTCCGTGCATGCGTGCGTGTGTGTGTGTGTGTGTGTGCGTGCGTGTCCGTGCATGCGTGCGTGTGTGTGTGTGTGTTCGTGTGTGCGTGTGTGTGTGTGTGTGTGTTCGTGTGTGCGTGTGTGTGCGTGTGTGTGCGTGCGTGCGTGCGTGTGTCTGTGCGTGCGTGTGTGTGTGTGCGTGCGTGTCCGTGCATGCGTGTGTGTGTGTTTGTGTGTGCGTGTGTGTGTGTGTGTGTGCGTGCGTGCGTGCGTGTGTCTGTGCGTGCGTGTGTGTGTGTGCGTGCGTGTCCGTGCGTGCGTGCGTGCGTGCGTGTGTGTGCGTGCGTTTTAAAGACGACTGTTGTATAAAGTAGTGTTTGTAATGGAGAATCCTCCTGATGTTAGTGAGGTGCAGGAAGCAGAGACCGACCTGATGGGCGCCCCTTTGGCCTGCGCTGGTTTGAGGAGCACGGTGATGGTGGTGGCCGTTTCGTTCAGGAAGGCCTCGGAGCCGTCGTACTCCTCCAGAGTGGGAGCTGAGGGAGATATTGATTATTCAGGTTGTTTACATTGTTGTTTACACGTGTTTCTGTAGCTGGCTGTTGTCTATTGGCTGTGTTTAATGGAGCTATTGTCCTGTCAGAGTGAGTCAGGCCACAGAAGCAGCTCTCTCAGGGAGACACAGAGAGAGAGACAGAGAGAGAGAGAGAGAGGGATGAATACGGACGGAGGGAATAGAGGAAATATATTTCCTGTAATTAGAGGAATAACACAGGAGCGGCTCCGACCTCCTCTTCTCCCATTAACCAAAAAAGTCAAGAAGCTTTTAGCTCCAATTCACCTTCATTTACTCCCTGAACACACTGCTCTGTGGAGTGTGTGTATGGAGGGTGTGGAGTGTGTGTGAGTGTGTGTGAGCGTGGGTTGCATTAGCGTCTGCATTTACACACCTACAGCATTGTGTAAAATCACACACCAGCTTTTCATTCATTTCATTTCCAGACAAAACAGCATTTTAAAGGGCCATGTTATAAATTACTCCTTTGTTTACTGCATGTGTTCATTGACATGTGCACTTAGAGTCCACCAACCCACACACTGTGAAACAAGACCCCCCCAGTCAGTTCTCTGTGTGCTGCCTGAGTCAGAAACACAGGATAAAACGAGTCGTTCTGATTCTGCTCCGCTTCTGACGTCAAGTGCAGAGACTTTAGAATGGCCCCGCCCCCTCGTCTGAGTCTGTCCAATCACAGCGCTGGACCCGTGTTTATTTGAGAGCGCAAAGACGCTCAGCGAAACTCAGCGAAACTCAGCGAAACAGACACAACGAGCGCGGAGAAATAAGAGCACTGAGTAAAAACGGAGAAGAAAGAGAACAGAGTGAAAACGGCTAAAAACCAGAGCTTCTGGTCGCTATGGTAACCAGTGACGCAAGAGCTGAGTTAAAATGGATGCACAAGTCGTGAAGGCAGTGCAGGAGTCTCACAACGGCGGAAACGTTAAGGAAAGTTTGTGTCCGAGCCGAGTCTGAAATCGAGTGGAAGCCTCCTGTTACGTTCACGGCGCAGACGGCTGTCTACACTAACACAGGAGGTACATCTCTGTCCTAAGGGGTTTGAGGGAGGGTTTGGGGCGAGACCAGGGTCCCACTTTGTAACTTTCTCTCTAACTTTGTAACGTTCTGTTTAATCTCCTCTCAAACGGCGCCTGAAGCTGATGAACCTGCAGTTAACGGCGGCTCTGATTAAACACATGAAGGGTCTCTGACATTTGTGGAGGATGTCTAGAGTAGACGATGAGTTCTGTTGTTCAGCTCCCACTAGTGTTCTTGTTAGAGCCCAGTGTGAGCCCCGTGTGAGTGTGTGAGTGTGTGTCGGCAGGGGTGTGAAAGGTCTCACGCAGTGAACAGAAGTGCACTCACACACACAGCTGGAGGCTAACACACACCAGCAGGGTGTGTGTGTGTGTATGACTTCATTAATCAGTCACTGACAAACACATGTAAATGCAAACAAGGGTGTGTTAAAGGGCGAATCCACCGAATTTCAAAAGTGCAACATTGAGTTTCCTCTGGGTGACTGTCTGTGAGGAGTGTGGTGTGTTCTCTCTGTGTCTGCATGGGTTTCCTCCGGGTGACTGTCTGTGAGGAGTGTGGTGTGTTCTCTCTGTGTCTGTGTGGGTTTCCTCCGGGTGACTGTCTGTGAGGAGTGTGGTGTGTTCACCCTGTGTCTGCGTGGGTTTCCTCCGGGTGACTGTCTGTGAGAAGTGTGGTGTGTTCTCCCTGTGTCTGTGTGGGTTTCCTCCGGGTGACTGTCTGTGAGGAGTGTGGTGTGTTCTCTCTGTGTCTGTGTGGGTTTCCTCCGGGTGACTGTCTGTGAGGAGTGTGGTGTGTTCTCCCTGTGTCTGTGTGGGTTTCCTCCGGGTGACTGTCTGTGAGGAGTGTGGTGTGTTCTCCCTGTGTCTGCGTGGGTTTCCTCCGGCTGACTGTCTGTGAGGAGTGTGGTGTGTTCTCCCTGTGTCTGCGTGGGTTTCCTCCGGGTGACTGTCTGTGAGGAGTGTGGTGTGTTCTCTCTGTGTCTGCGTGGGTTTCCTCCGGGTGACTGTCTGTGAGGAGTGTGGTGTGTTCTCCCTGTGTCTGCGTGGGTTTCCTCCGGCTGACTGTCTGTGAGGAGTGTGGTGTGTTCTCCCTGTGTCTGCGTGGGTTTCCTCCGGGTGACTGTCTGTGAGGAGTGTGGTGTGTTCTCTCTGTGTCTGCGTGGGTTTCCTCCCACGCTCCAAAAACACACGTTGGTAGGTGGATTGGAGACTCAAAAGTGTCCGTAAGTGTGAGTGTGTGTGAGTGAATGTGTGAATGTTGCCCTGTGAAGGACTGGCGCCCCCTCCAGGGTGTGTTCCCGCCTTGTGTCCAGTGATTCCGGGTAGACTCCTGATCCACCGCGACTCTGAACTGGAAGTGGGTCACAGACAATGAATGAATGAGTGTCTTAATGGTTTAATTGCGCCCCCTGCTGAGGAAAGTTTTTGCAGTTTTTAATTGCTGCAGGTTTTGGACTTTAGGGACGTCCTATGAGTTAACCCTTCATTGCCCATTCCAGCTAGTGTTTACATCTCACACTGCGCATTACCTGTGAGTTTTAAATAAAGGGGTGTCTGTGTACTCAGAGAGGCTCCACACCTGATATGTTGGTGGTGATGTTGATGGTGGTCGGGGGTCCGAAGCCCTTGCTGGTCCTGGCTCTGATGAGGAACTGGTAGGTGGTGCCCGGGTGGAGCTGAGAGAAAACGTGATGGGAGGCGTTCCAGGGCAGAGACACCATCACCGGGGGGCGCAGTAACGGCACGGAGGGGTCGAAGGAGCGCACGCTGCTGTAACTTATCTGCAGGGAAGTACACACAGGATACAGCAAGTGTTAACTCATTACAGACATGGGAACATTGCGCTGAGGAGCTGATGGCAGTCACTTAAACATCAGAGAGGTCAGGTGCTGATGAGGGAGGATTAGTTCTGTCTCTCCAACTCATCCCGAGCAAATTTCTGGGGGCTTTAGACCCCTCTGGCCCACACTTTGCATTGGGGATGGTGAGCTCAGGCTCCAGAGCGTAGAGTAATGCACTATTTTAACTTAGAATAAGGAGCGTCTACATACTTTTGGAATTAAAGTGTGTAACATCTAAGCTCTGGAATGTTCTGTCCACACACACACACACACACACACATATATACACACACAGGTCTGGAGTGTGTGCTGACGGAGGCAGCAAGGCCATTAATGCTCTTACATTGTAACGTTCCACAGAGAATCAGAGATTTATAAACACACACACACACACACACACACATTCTCTATCTTTTACCCACATACACACACTATTGACCCCAGAACTGGAGCCCAAACTAAAAAAAATATATATGAACACACACACACACACACACACACACACACACACACACTCCCTCTCAGACTGTATTACCTCATACTGTGTAATGATCCCGTTGGGCTCCAAAGGCTCTTTCCAGTGCAGAAAGATTCGATCCTCAAACGGAGTCGCTTTCAGAGAGGAACTGGGAACAGGGCCAGGAACTACACACACACACACACACGCAGAGAGAGAGATGGGAAAAACAGAGAGTTAGGATCCACACAAAGTAAACCATGTTTTTAATGAGGAGGGGTTTGTCTGAGCTGCGGGGGGACGGAGGGGTGCTGGGGGGTGAACTACTGTCTGAACAGCACTAGCCCAGCTTTAACGTACTGTTTATAAATCACACACACACACACATGTCCGGATTCATTTACAGCATGTGTAATAAAACTATAATTAAACTACACTGATAAAGGATAAAACATGGTTTAAAACCTGTTTATTAATGGTTATTAACACATTAGGGCCATGGTCACCTGCTGTTTACTGAATAGTGAACCCACATCCATCTACAGCTAAAGGCAACATCTATGATTCTGGGGAAGCACTGTTCTCCTGGGTTTGTTCACGTTCAGAAGCTCTGCGTCTTTTAAGGTGGAGCGGTGAGTTTGAGTCAGAAGCTCTGCGTCTTTTAAGGTGGAGCGGTGAGTTTGAGTCAGAAGCACTGCGTCTTTTAAGGTGGAGCGGTGAGTTTGAGTCAGAAGCTCTCCGTCTTTTAAGGTGGAGCGGTGAGTTTGAGTCAGAAGCTCTGCGTCTTTTAAGGTGGAGCGGGGAGTTTGAGTCAGAAGCTCTGCGTCTTTTAAGGTGGAGCAGTGAGTTTGAGTCAGAAGCGACTGTATCTTCTTGGCTTCGTTAGCTTTGCAGCACTTTCGCTCTGTGTTTCCTTTCATGCCGTTACGTCATGCAGTTCCTCTGGTCCTGGTCCCTGTAGTGACCCCATCCTTGTGTGTGTGTGTGTGTGTGCGTGTGTGTGTGTTTGTGTATGAGAGTGTGTGTGTGAGGGGAGGACACATTGCCTCTTTAAATGAAGTTTCAGCTCGACCAGAACCAGGGTGTTTAAATAGCAGTAAATAACACTGTAATATCACCCTGCACTCCTAGGCCTCCAGGACAGCAATCAGTGTGTGTGTGTGTGTGTGTGTGTGTGTTTATTTACAGTAAGTGAACTGTAGGCAGAAAGCAGTAATGGACAACTGCAGCTCATAACAAGAGCGTTGGGTACACTTACACAGATGTGTGTTTACTTACCGCTCAGTGTGTGTGTGTGTGTGTGTGTGTGTGTGTGTGTTAATGGGGTCATGATGACATCACCACTTCTGGCTGCTCTGGGTCTGTTGTGTTGGTCAGTGACTCTAACCACGATGATCAATTACTGCATTCAAGAGTTCACCCGATAATGTTTGTTTATAGCGTGTATACGATATATATTTATGGTTTCTTACATTGTATACAGTATATATATTATATATATATTATAACTTATAAGTCGTATGTGGTGTAGATATGTTTTATATTGTATACTGTATATATTTACAGAAGGGAAAAAAACCTTTCTTGTTGATTTTATTGAATATATTTTATATATTGCACATGCAGTAAATCATAGTCTTCTTATATATTTAGTATTTTTGTATAATGTATTGTTTATAGAGCACATTGTGTATATTTTCTTTATTGTATACAGTGTAAAGTTATATAAATATTATACATTTTTTTTTTGTACGTACTGTATTTTGAATATATTTTATATTTAGTGCACAAACAAATATAGTTAAATACTACTGTCTTTCCCTGCACCCTCCCCTCTCTCTGGAGTCCTTCAC